>NC_086155.1:3178142-3240617 GCF_035149785.1 Candoia aspera
GTCCTCGGTGCTCTCTGAGCCTGGTGGTTTTCTTGCAGACGTTGCATTGCCAGGCTAGGCAACCTCTTCAGGGAGAAAGATGTTTCACACTGAAGATGTTGCCTAGCCTGGCAGTGAAACGTCTGCAAGAAAACCACAAGGCTCAGAGAGCACCCAGGACTCCACAGTTCAACCCTGAGCTACAAATATTTGCTTCAATTGGTCCCTGCAATTTTCCTGGCAAGGATTTTCAGAAGTGGCTTGCCATTGCCTCCTTCCTAGAGAGTGACTGGTCTCCTACCTCCTTTAAGTGCAATGCTAAACTGGCCCTCTTTCTGCTGTGTCCTGGCATGCAATTCTTTGGAGGGAGCTATGGCAAGAGGACTTGTGGTCTTGTGGGGAGCAGTCCAGCTGTTTTATGGATGAAGGCCTGCCTTGAGCCCTGATGGCCAGTGAAAGGCCGGGCCAGGAGGGGAAGGACAGAGGATTAACCTTGGGACGAAAGGAAACCAGCCTTGTCTTCCAGTAGCCGGCTTGATAAATTGGGTGGCAAAAAGGCAGCTTTGGGCCCGTCCCCACCTGACAATAATTAAGATCTGTTGAAAAGCCCTTGATGCTGGGGCTTTGTTCTTCCTTCCCCACACATTAGATTTATGGAGGGAATGTTTTCATTGGGAAATTATTTTGAAAGCAGTTCCTTGGGTTTATTATTATTATTATTTTAAAATGCCCTTTGTATTAAAGTCTTTTTAAAAAGATGACTGAAAAGGAAGAAGGAGAGTAAGAAAGAGTATCTGTGCAGGACAAACATTTGAGGAAAAAATATGGTTTTCTTTACAACGGTGGAACAATGAGGGGGAGCCAATATAAGAAACTGGGGAGAGCCGGTCCTCCCAGAATGAATCCCCCCCTGCCCAACGGTCTTTAGGACTTGTTCACTGAACTTTTCTTCAAGGATTTTGTTGGCTGCATTCGCATGACTCGCTTACCCAGGTCACACTGACAGTTGCCCAACACGCTTGCTCAGATTTAATCTGGGTTTCCTTTTCTGATGCGGCTTGGCATGTCTCATCAGCCAAGACCATTTTGTTAATTTATGGTTCATTGCCTTGCAATGTGTTACGTTGTGCGAATGGGGCCATTCAGAGTCATCAGAGGAGATTCACCCCCTTTTCCTCCATATCAGTGTTTCTCGACCTTGGCAGTTTGAAGATGTATGGACTTCAACTCCCAGAATTCCCCAGCCAGCCACGAATCCTTTCTATTTTGGTGGGCAACGATCAACAAAAATGTGGATTGGATCAACTACATCTATTATAACCAACAAAGGTTCATAAACTATACCAGAGATGCTGTGATTGGAGGATTTAAATCTCCCTCTGAAGTTTGTCCAATCAGCGTCTGTGATTTCTCCTGCTCTCCTGAGTCACTTCTGGTCTTTATTTCTCCAAATCCTTCCTGATAAGTTTCGTTTTCAGAGTCAGAACCAGGCTCAAACCGCACAATCGCTGTTTCTTCGCCACGTGTCATGTAGGAATTGAATCAATTGTAATTTCTTTATCCACATGGCTGGCTGGGGAATGCTGGGAGTTGAAGTCCATACATCTTCAAACTGCCAAGGTCGAGAAACACTGCTCTGCATACTGACATCCAAGATCTTGGTGCACATGCACACACATACTTGCAAATATTGATACAGAGTTTTAAAAAACTGCCAGGCGATGCACAACCCTGCTGGAACAGCTCTGGGCAGCACATTTCAAAGTCGCACCAGTTGGAAAAAATTTTGACCCTTCCCCAGCAGAGACTCACAGAGTGAAAATGCAGACAACCTGGCCCTCTAAACCAGATTTTTTGCTGTCGTATTTGCAGGCAAGCGACCAAACATTTTAGGGAGGAAACTGTTTTGCCAGTACCTGGATGGAAATGACAATCATTTTTGGATTTGTGAATGGAAAGGGGGGGATTATGGGAAGAAGCGGATTATGTTGATAATTTTATAGGGGGTGGGGAAATATTAAATGTGCTTGTATGTGTTGTGAAGAAGATCAGGAGTCACTTTCTTAAATATTCTTTTTTCTATTTCTTTTCTTTTTCTTTTTTTTTCTTTCTTTCTCTATTGTCTTATCTTTTTCTTTCTGCACTTTGTATTCCTTTCCTTTCTATTTTCTTTTGATAATTAGTTTGTATTATCTTTTAGTATTGTTACAGTCTTTAATAAAAAGTACTTAAAAAAATGCCAGATGTACAAGCTGGGTTTAGAAAAGGCAGAGGAATTAGGGACCAAACTGCCAATATCCGCTGGATAATGGAAAAAGCCAGGGAGTTTCAGAAAAACATCTATTTCTGTTTTATTGACTATTCTAAAGCCTTTGACTGTGTGGATCATAACAAATTGTGGCAAGTTCTTAGCGGTATGGGGATACCAAGTCATCTTGTCTGCCTCCTGAAGAATCTGTATAACGACCAAGTAGCAACAGTAAGAACAGACCACGGAACAACGGACTGGTTTAAGATTGGGAAAGGCGTACGGCAGGGCTGTATACTCTCACCCTACCTATTCAACTTGTACGCAGAACACATCATGCGACGTGCTGGGCTTGAGGAATCCAAGGCTGGAGTTAAAATCGTGGGAAGAAACATTAACAATCTCAGATATGCAGATGATACCACTTTGATGGCTGAAAGCAAAGAGGAGCTGAGGAGCCTTAACATCAAGGTGAAAGAAGAAAGTGCAAAAGCTGGCTTGCAGCTAAACCTCAAAAAAACCAAGATTATGGCAACCAGCTTGATTGATAACTGGCAAATAGAGGGAGAAAATGTAGAAGCAGTAAAAGACTTTGTATTTCTAGGTGCGAAGATTACTGCAGATGCTGACTGCAGTCAGGAAATCAGAAGACGCTTAATCCTTGGGAGAAGAGCAATGACAAATCTCGATAAAATAGTTAAGAGCAGAGACATCACACTGACAACAAAGGTCCGCATAGTTAAAGCAATGGTGTTCCCCGTAGTAACATATGGCTGCGAGAGCTGGACCATAAGGAAGGCTGAGCGAAGGAAGATCGATGCTTTGGAACTGTGGTGTTGGAGGAAAATCCTGAGAGTGCCTTGGACTGCAAGAAGATCCAACCAGTCCATCCTCCAGGAAATAAAGCCAGACTGCTCACTTGAGGGAACGATATTAAAGGCAAAACTGAAATACTTTGGCCACATAATGAGAAGACAGGACAGCCTGGAGAAGGTGCTGATGCTGGGGACAGTGGAGGGCAAAAGGAAGAGGGGCCGACCAAGGGCAAGATGGATGGATGATATTCTAGAGGTGACGGACTCGTCCCTGGGGGAGCTGGGGGTGTTGACGACCGACAGGAAGCTCTGTTGTGGGCTGGTCCATGAAGTCACGAAGAGTCGGAAGCAACTAAACGAATAAACAACAAACTTAAAAAAACATGCTTTTAAGCCAGGAAGCAGAGAAGCATGAGAATGAAGTTCAGACTCTACCTTAATTCACCAGAGTTTAAGAGGGAGGGAAGAGAAAACACAGCCAGGCTTTCCAAATGCTGTTATTATAGCTAAAATCAATAGAGTTCCAGTCAAACATGTGGAGGCAGTTTCTTGACCTGGCCTACCTTGAAGGGCTGACAGCATGACAGCCCATTTTCCATGCAAAGTTGGGACATTTTGGGAACAAAATGCTTGTTTTCTGCATGTTTGTCAAAACTAAGGCTGGAAATAGATGCAGCAAGTCTCTTCAAGGCAAAATACTATTTCCAGGCTTAACCTGCCCCCCAAATCCTCCCCATGGCCTCTCAGATTTCAGCCTATAGTATAGTATAATCTACAAGGAATCTATAGCTTGCAACAAAACAAAAGGACTTCTTGAATTAAAAAGCAGTGCAAAATACGCTTCACCTTCCTAAAAACTCAATCCTTCCCTGTATGAAAAGCAAGTTTCCAGCTGGCCCGACGGCACGTAACACCAGCGGAAATGTCAGAAGCCTCAGCTTTTGTGAAGTTTTCAGTACGTGGGGTTCAAGGGTCGCTGTTTGCCCTTTCCAACAGCCAAACCCTTGCACGGCATGCAGAACAGGAAACACTGAGCCTTTTCTTCTCAAGGAAAAAAAAATGGCAAATTTGCATCATTTTAATAGGGTGCAGTAAGGGTGCCATCCTAGGGATGGAGCGGCTCCGTTACAGCAGTGTTTCTCAACCTTGGGAACGTGAAGATGTGCGGACTTCAACTCCCAGAATTCCCCAGCCAGCTATGCTGGGAATTGAAGTCTGCACATCTTCACGTTCCCAAGGTTGAGAAACACTGTTATAGTAAGGAATTCCTGCAGCTGGCCGAGGGTTGGGCCTGAAGACCTTCCACCCTCCCATTCTATGATTCTACAAATGCACATTTATGCATCAATTGACTAATCCCCCCCCCCACCCCTCTGCAGAAATCAGGAAGTATCGAGCGCCTTGGAAATTGTGCTGTTGAAAAGAGAGATACCACAGACACCTCTGCTTCCTGGCTTAAAAGCACATTCTCACATTTTGCTTCATTAATCCATCTAGAACAGGCTGGAGCTGGTGAGGCAAAGTAATGAGCCAATCCTTCTATTTCCACTGCAGGTAGACCTCACTTAACGACCATTTGTTTAGTGATGGTTCAGACTTCCGGCGGGACTGAGAAAAACTGTACGGTCCTCACACTTACGACCGTCGCAGCATCCCCGTGGTCATGTGATTATGATTTGGACGCTTGGCAATCGGTTCTCATTTATGACCATTGCAGCATCCTGTGGTCACCTGATTGCCATTTTTGACTTTCCCCGCCGGCAAAATCAGTGGAGAACTGTGTGGTTCGCAACAACCGCGGTGATTCGCTTAACGACCGCTGCAAAAAAGGTTGTGAAATCGGGTTGCATTCGCTTAATGACTGCTTCGCTTAGCAACTGGAATTCCGGTCTCAACTGTGGTCATTAAGTGAGGACTACCTGTATAGCCAACCAAATGGACTTTGTAGATTTGTATCCTCAAGGCAAATGTATCCCCCTCTCCTGTTTTTCCACCCCATGGCATGTATTTATTGGGGCTGATTTCTGGCAGAGATGTATTTTCTACCACAGCAAGAACCCTGTGAGAATCCTGGTAGCTGAAGACTCCTACCCGATCTCTTTTTCTTTTCTTCTCGTCCTTCCTTTCCTGCCCCCCTCTCAGCCTTTCTGCCACCTTTGCCACTTCCGGCTTGTGGTTTTGCCACCACCAAACTGCCATTAGGCTATTGATTATGATCTGTCCAGGCCAATCAGACCCCTCCCCGAAGGGCGGCATTATCTGCCCACCCTCGAGCAAAGCCCAGAGGCTGCCATTTCCGCCCTGCTCCTTCCCGCCTGCTCCTCCCGAAAAGAGGCACTTTCGCTGGGCTTGCACACCGGCTCCCAATCCGCAAGCCTCCCGCTCCACACATTAACACACAGTAATTTTCTCTTGTTGACATGAAAAATCCGCTTGATAAACAGAAACCAACGGCCAGCACATCCGCAGCTGCCTACCCTGTAAACAATTTCTTGGTGGTAATCTTTCAAATTACTCTCTTGGGCAGAGACGCCGCTGCGCGAATCTCAGCACTCTGCCCTCCACCCAATCTGCACATCTTGGACTTATTAACGGTGCTTCTGCAGAGGCCTCTCAATGCAACACCCCACTTCCCCCCCAGAACGCCGGCTGGTGGAGTCCCACGAACCCTTTCCACGCCACCTCTGCTGGATGGGATGGAAATTCTCTTGGGAAGACCCCAAAAGGGGCATTCCGCCTTGCTGTTTCGAACTAGCCGAGTTCCTCCCGGCTGAATTTTACCAATAATGCAGGGAAGCTGCTCAGGATATCCGCAGGGGGTGGGGGTCAAATCTGCAAGATGGTGGGCAGGGTGTTGCAATTGAAGCTCTGCCCTTTTGTATATTCAGAAGGTACCGTGCCTGGCATCTTGTGGATTTTGATACATACAACCCCCATGGATGCCCTTGCCTCCCCTTTACTGGAAATAACAACAACAACAACAATAATAATACAGCTGAAGAAACAGTGGACTGCCTAGTTAGCTGCTGCAAGAAGATCACGCAGACTGACTACAGACAACCGCACGACGAAGTAGCATCACTGGTGCGTTGGGGTGTCTGCAAGGAGTACCCCTTGCCTGCAAGCAAGAACTGGGGGGACCACAAAACAGACAAAGCAACAGAAAATGGAGAAGCCGAAGTGCTCTGGGACGTTGGACTTCAAACAGACCAGCACCTGCCACACAACACCCCGGACTTAACAGCTGTTGATGAGAAAGACAAAAGAGTCTGGGGAGTGGACACGGCAATCCCTGGAGACAGCAGGATAGGAGAGAAAGAACAGGAGAAAATCACAGAATACGAAGACCTGCAAAGAGAAGCAGAATGACTGTGGCAAGAGAAAGCAAAGGTAGTCCCAACAGTAACAGGCGCCTTGGGTGCAATCCCAGAACAGCTGGAGCACCCCTGGAACGCCATCGGCAATGACAAAACCACCGCTGGTCAACTGCAAAAGGCGGCTTTATTGGAACAGCTTCCATCCTGCTATGATATCTTTAATATTATTAAACAACAGTATCTGCCTGTCTTGGATCCTTGGGAAGGACTGGATAGGTGGGGGAAAATGCCAAATCCACTCCAAACATCTGACTGGCTGTGCAACCAGCAATAATAATAATAATAGTAATAATACTACTACTACTAATAAATCTATTGCCAAACTCCCAGTGACTCTGGGAGATGTCTGAGGTATTCGTTTGAGATGCTCAGACAGAAGCTTGAAAACCATATGTAGAAGATGCTTTAATCTGGATTCAGTACTGAGTAAAGGTTGAACCTCAAGCCTTCCATAATCCTGTCTAACTCTAGGATCCTATGGATGGCCTCAAGCCATTTAGCCTACAGCAGCTTATGCAGCCTGCAAGGGACCATGATGGCTTGTTAGTTGAGTACCTGCCCAGGCATGACTGGGCAGTTTTCAATCTTCCTATCTCCTGGACCAGTTTGCAATTTTTGAATCCCAGTCTGGGAGCACAGCCTAAGATAGAAAGGTTTCCAGTGGGATAAAAAATTAACTAAATGATTGATTATATGACATCAAGTTGTTGTTGAATCGTAGTGAGCACAGAGATATATTTTCTCCGTGAGGATCTGTCCCCAACCTGGTCTTTCTGGTCTCCAGTGGTGTAACCAACCAACCAACCAACCAACCAGTGGAAATCCACCTTGCAATGTTCTACAGCCCTTCACATTTCTTGACCAAATGTAACTCTGGGAATCTTAAGAAGCACATGATGAGTGGGATGACGCTGGACAGGAATAGACCTTTAATAGGGCTCATATTTTTTAAATTAATCATAGGCAACTGAGCAACTCTGGTTACACCCACTGGCCATCAAGAGCTGGGATTTAAACAAAGGTCATTAAAAGCCCACTCTTGTTCTTCAGTGGTGATTCTGGTAGCGGGGGAGGACATTTCTTCAGAAATCACTGTTGAAAATTTCACTTTTATTTTGCTTTCGCCTGGGCAGACTTGACTTGTTTTTCTGAGCCTCCAGATGTTGTGAAGCTACAAATTCCAGCAGACCTGACTGTTGCTGAGGGATGCAGAGAATTCCCTACTCTGTTGCATTTGTGTAGAGAATTACCCAGAAAGGTCATGTTACACGGGTGGTGGTGGTGGTGCTTTGTAAACACTGGGGCAAATAAATACATTTATTTTCTGGTGGGCTATGAGAAACCAGTCAGCCCAAACAGTGTGGGAACAGGAGAAGGAGCAAAAATCTCCATTGTAAGAAGAGTCCTCCAAAGGTTCTGGGGAGTGAAAGCCATTTGGCTGTGCACCAGAATAGCCCATTAATGTTGGGTAGTGGACCTTTGGATGACGTCAATGCCACCCATTAAATAGGCTGATTGTTTTTACCATCTTCTCCTTTCCATGGTGCACAAAGTCCATATTTTTCTCAGAAGATGGCCACATTTATGGCAGGATTCAACCATCCTAATGTTTCCTTGGAGGGCCACCTTATGGTTTCCTTTGTCTCCCTATGGAGGAGACACACATAAGAACAAGTGAAGCTTCAACGACACTGTTGTGGCTGCCACCTTGACTTTTTTGTGGATAACCCTGGGTGCCTCTGCCTCCACCTGTTCTCTCTACTCCAGTGTTTCTCAACCTTGGCAGCTTGAAGATGTATGGACTTCAACTCCCAAAATTCCCCAGCCAGCCCTCTTCAAGCTGCCAAGGTTGAGAAGCCCTGCCCTATTCTATTCCCACCCTGCAATGTCCATCCACTCAGCTCAACAGATGTTGTTCTTCTCCACTCAAAGCTCCCAGCCAGGTCCTGCTCAGCATCTCCACATCTGCTCATTGGATTCTATGTCAGCTCCTCCTCTCTTTGGGGACAGCTCTTTCCGACCATGGCCCTTGCTCTGTCTTCCAAAAGTTTGGAAGGAATTTGCAGGACTAGAGAACCACTAGAAAACCCTGAGCAAGTGGGTTCTTTTTTTCTTTGTAGAGGAAGAAGACAAAGGGGCAATCCCAGGATCCATACCCCCTCAGGGGAGCAGGGGAAGGGGGCCTTGGCCAGGTGGCAATGACAGTTATTGCCTGGTTATCATGCCCGGTCAGCAATCAAGGGCACATTCTCCATCCTCCAGAGATATAGACAACAGTTCTGAGTGGCGGAAGGTAGAGGTAATGTGATGCTTGTTCGGATGGGAGTTTTACTTCAGCCACACAGGCTGAGATAATGGCATGGCTGGTGGAGGCCCCTGTTGAAGTGATGTCCGAGTAGTGGCCCCCAACAAGCAAGGTAGTGTCATAGGGAGGGTGTGAAAAGTTCCCCCTTCTGTTTTTTCTGCGGGAAGGAAGGAAGGAAGGAAGGAAGGAAGGAAAGGGAGGGAGGGAGGGAGGGAGGGAGGAGAAAGAAAGGCAGGCAGGCAGGAGAGAAAGAAAGAGAGAAAGAAAGGAGGGAGGGAGGGAGGGAGGGGAGAAGGAAGGGAGGAAGGAAGCAACTGGTTTGCATTTATGACCGCTGCAGCATCCCGTGGTCATGTGATCGCCATTTTTGACCTTCCCGGCTGGCTTCTGGCAAGCAAAATCAATGGGGTACCTCATGATTCACTTAACAACCATGTGGTTTGCTTAATGTCTGTGTCGTAAAATGGGTCAGATTCACTGAATGACTGCTTTGCTTAGCAACCAAAACTCTGGTCTCAATTGTGGTCGTTAAGTGAGGACTAGCTGTACAATGCACTTGTATTATTTCGAAGACGATCTGCATTTCTGATAGGCTTTTCTCGAATGCATTTTTCAAACTGACAAACTACATGGTGAAAGTCCCAGAGAATTTTGCATGGCGGTTCAATCATAAAGTGGTCCCAAACTGTTAAAAACAGGTAAGTTAGATTTCAGAAGCAAATGGAACAGATTTCTCTCTCCTCCCAAATCTCAACATATTTAGAGGTCAACAGCCTCAGCAAGGCAGGTCTGAATTAAAACTGTGATAAAATGAACCTATATAACTTGCTCTGAGATCATCCCACGCCCCCGTTTGCCTCCCTCCCTCCCCACAGTCTTCCAGGAACTGCCCTGAGCCGCTTTGCATCCCGAATGCCTGGGACTTCAGAAACAAACTTGCAGATTAGATCTTTATACAAGCTACTAGATTTGTAAACTGTGACGGGCTAACTTGTTTTTCCCCCTGCTCTTGTGGGATTATGTAAGCCGCACTTTGCAAAGAACGCCGCAGATCTTGTGATTGTAAGCCAAACATTGCTTGTTTCTGTTTTCCTTTCCTGTAGCTGATGTGGTTTTGCTCCAGGTATTCTTCAAGGAAACAAAATACTCAGCCTAATCATAATGCCAATCTCTGCAGCCCTCTGTATTTTCAAAAACAGGATTTTAATGCCCAGTTTACCCAGTCTGGGTTTCTTGAGTTTGCATGCATTTTATTTTCTTCTATAAACCAATGTAGGAAGATCCTGCAAAAAGGAAATAACAAAGAATAACAATACCAAAGAAACTGATCTTTAAAATAAACCATGTGGTCTGCTTGCCATCCTATACCTCAGGGCTGGCAGAAGATGTCCAGAGTGGAAGGTGAACAAGCTTGGTTGAATGCAGCAGGTCATAATCATGGATCTGGCTGCTTCTGGCTATGGAAATTCTGGAGTTTCCCACACTGCCCTGCTTTTTCTCCTGAAGGGCATCAGGGTGGCTGTCCTGGTGGGGTCATCAGTTGCTTCCCAGAAGGAATCTTCCGAAAGAAATAGTTTACAAGTTTCAGACCTAGACTGTACCAGGAACACCACAAACCACTTCCTGATCTGGACACACTGCCCCCAAAGGCCAGATTGGCATGTTCTGGAGCAAAAACAGGTGCCACTGAACCCTGAAATATCCAGTAACTGGTGTGAAGAATTTTGTACCTTGGTTGCAGGCCGCAGGCTGGGTGGCCATGGATGATTGGGAGTCCCCAAATGATATACAAAGGGCAGGAGTTAGGTGTGTCTATATGGACTTTCCCTCAAGGGAGGGATGAGAAGGTCAAACCTTCTTCCAGGAGATTCTAACAGGACCAATTTTTTAGTTGTTTGTTGCATCTGGTATTGTGTGGCCTCCAGAATACATTCCAGATTAGAAGTATGGCTGGGCTTGAGGCAGACTCCATCATCCTCTGCTTCTCTGCTGGAGTAGCTGTTTGAAAAAAGAACGTGTCCCTGCATAGAATCATGGAGTAGGAAGGGATCCTTCTGCCCTGTCCAGGTGTCCACTCCCACAGCATCCCCAAAAGATAGTCATCCAGTCTTATCAGGTGAAGGAGGGTCCCCTGTCCCCTGAGGCAGTATGTATGCCTGTATCTATGTATTTAAAGATTTGTATGTCCACCCATCTTAATGCACAGCTCTGGGCAGCCATATAAGCCTTTCAAACAAACAAACAAACAAACAACAAACAAATCACAGCTCTTACCACTAGGAAAAGAATCAGTATATCAACTGCCCGGTGAAGAAGGACATGCAAACAAGTAACAAAGAAAAGGCAGAGCTACACTCTTGTATTTTAGACCAGCCTTCTCCAAGAAAAAAAGATGTCTTCCAGCAGAAATTTGTGAAGGGCAGGAAAGCAGGGGCTGGCCTGAAGCTTGAGACTGAAAGAAACGTAGGCAGAAGTCCTCTTTAGCAGGAACTGAGATATTCAGGGCTGAAGAAGTGGCATCCTAGGGTACGAAGGAAGTAGCTGACGGTCTGGCCAAACCCTTACATATTACCTTTGAGTGATCCTGAGTGGAGATGTTGTCCTGATCTTCACAAAGGGAAGATGTTGGGTATTCTGGGAACTGCTGGCCGATCAGTCTGAACATGGGTCCTGGGAAACTTCTAGAGCAGATCTGAAAGAGGACAACCAGTAACCACCGTGAAAATGATGTGGCGATTCCTAGCAGCTAACATGGATTTGTTAAGAAAAAATCTTGCCAGACTAAGCTCCCCCCTCTTTCTCTCTCTCTCTCTCAATTGGGTAGATCATTTGCTGGAGCTTCTGGCTTCATCTGGTGTCCTGACTCCAAGTCACCTTTGATATTGGGGGAGATGGGCGGTGATATAAACTGAATAAATAAATAAATATTCTGGGTGCCCTGACTTTTGCCAAATGTAAATCTACAATTCAATACAGGTAGTCCTCGTTTACTACCACAATTGGGACCGGCAGCCCGGCTGTTAAGCAAAGCGGTCGCTAAGTGAAACTGTGACTGTGCTTATGATCTGACTTCAGCTTTCCTTTGCTTTAGAGACCTGCAAAGATTGTAAATGCGAGGATTGGTCGTAAAGTGACTTTTTCATCACCGTCCTAACTGTGAACAGTCGCTAAATGGGGCAGTTGCTAAAAAAGAACTATCTGTATTTGGAAGTACCCTTGACCAAACTTTGCTCTCTGACTTTGCTGGAAGCGATTTCTGCTTTTTTTTTTTAATCTCTGGACTGTGTCTCTTGCCTTGATGTTGGAAACTGTGATTAGCCAAGGATTGTCATCTGACTGAAGAAAACCCATACCAGGAATTATTATTACTGTTATTATTGCCTTTTTGTTACTTTTTATTAGAAATTGTTCTACCAGTCAGGGCACACAAAGCGAGATATAAGCAGAAAAGGCATGAATTCTATTACACAATGCAATTAAATGTCGGTTTTCTTTTAAAGATATTTAAAATGCTTTATATAATTCAACACCATTAAAATTAGCCTTTAATTTTTTTTTCAAGCTCTGAAGGTTATGCTGTTGGTTTCTTTTTTCCTTTCAGATCTGACTTAGACAGAAAACCACTGTCCTCAGCCTATCTCTGAACCTCTTTTGTTATTTCAAACGTTTGATGATAGCGTAGGGCACAATCACTGCTTTTTAAAATTTAATATCCCACTTAGTCTTTTCATTCAGCTCCTTGCCTGCTGTTTTCCATGTCCTTCTCCTTCCCTTGATCACCTCCATTTTGGAGGATAACTTTTCTGAAAGGGACCGAATGTATTTCTAGCCCTGAAGTCAACTGAGGAAGGCACATTATGCTGAAGCTCAAAACTAGGCAGTAGGGAATTGCGGATTGAGGCCGATCTGCTCTGATACAACAGGAGCAGCCTATCAGCTCTTCCGTGCCCTTTTTAAAAAGACTAATTTAAAAATCTGCATCTGTTTTCGTTCACAGCTCTTCTTAACATGGGGAGTATAACTTCCCCTCAGCGATATTCATAGTTGTTTACGTGTATTCTTGAAAAACTTTTTTAAACATTGTTTTCCTTGATGTTTTTATTTGTTACACAAATTCACTTGGGGCAGGTTTCTAGAACAAAGATTTCCCCTATCTGTGCATTGTTGCTGTCGCCGTTTTGGGGCACATTTTTGATAAGATGTATCTTGGTAGTCTTTAGTCCACCCCGACTGTGCTGCAGAGGAATCTGTTTGGGTGGGTCTTGCAAATTTAGTTGCATAAAGCTTTGTGGCAGGATTCTGAAAAACAGCAAAACATTTTCCCCCGCAAAAAAGGTTTTGTCTCTCTTTGAAGCTATCGACTTGTTTATTCCACAGGACTCAGTTTGTGTGACGGAAGAAGGAATCCGCTTGCATTAACGAGATGGAAGAAGTCTTGAAAAGTTGTCTTCTTCTGCTTAAGGAAGGAATTAGAATTATTTGGAGCAGAAGGAACACGAGTTATTTTCCTTTGATGCACAGAGAACATTGCATTTTAAATCTTCGAAAAAGGCACGGCACTATATCAATTACTTAATTAATCTCTCAGTCGGTGAAAATAGTAACACACTGTTTTTCATTTTAGAAAAGCCCAAGGTGCTTTAGAATAGTAATAGAAGTGTAATATAAAGCAAGATGAAATCAAAAAAGAAGCAGAATAAGACCAAAACACATTCAAAACAGCTGGACACTTAGGCCAGATAATGGCTGAGGAAGGCAAAGCTAAAAACAATTCCTTTTTAAAAGATGTCAAGATAAAAAGATTTTTTCAGTGATTTCACATCACTATTCCCATCCTAAACCTACTGTCTTTGAGATCCAAGATCCAACCACTCCCACCAGATTTGGCATACCGTTCATTTTCGCTGTAGTTTCTGCTTTGCAACAGCAACTTGCCAGCAGCCTCCGCTTTTGTGATGTTTACGAAGGACAAGACCATCTTTTCATTTGGTTCTGGTTTGGGGCTTCATTTTAAGCACCTAGAGATCTCCATCCCCAACCAGGACAGATGCCCTGTTGTTAGCACCCTGCCAATCTGATCCCCATGACCCAGCAGCGGGTGCCGGGGGATGCAAGTCCTCAAAGTCATCGTACTTCTGGTTAAATTACAGGTAGTCCTTGCTTAACAACCATTTATTTAGTGACTTACAACAGTGTTGAAAAAAACAACTTATGACCGGTTCTCACGCTTATGACTGTTGCAACATCCCAAGGTCACGTGATCGCCATTTTCGAACTTCCCAGCTGGCTTCTGGCAAGCAAAATCAATGGAGAAACTGCATGATTCACTTAATGACCATGTGGTTTGCTTAACACCCATGGTGATTCACTTAAAGACCGCTGCAAAAAGGTCATAAAATTGAGTTGGATTCACTTAATGACCACTTCACTTAGCAACTGAAATTCCGGTCCCAATTGTGGTCGTTAAGTAAGGACTACCTGTATAGTAAAACTCACCTGAGATTGGCAGGCAGTTTCCTATTCTCAGTTGACAGGTGAAGATTATGGGGTGGCTGGAAACAGTTCTTGTCATGAGTAAGGATGGCGAGCAGGGGGCTCTCACCCAGACTGTCAAGCGCATGCGTAGCACTGAGGAACTGTTCAGCCATTCAAAGAGACACAGATCGGGACCGCCTTAACCTTTGGGGTTTATATGGCTGGGTTTTCCCACGCTTTCTCAGTTTGTTAGGATTCTTGTTAAGTACTACTAATAAATATTAGAGACCAAGTCCTCGCCTCAGTGTGTTTCATGGTAATCAGGACAGTTCTGGCCTGCAGACCTGATCACGGAGTTACTCCCATCTTATTCCATTCCACTAAATTGGAAATAGGTCAGGTGGAGCCCTTGATCAAGTGATTGAATTGACTGCCTTCTCTGGGCAGGAGTCAAATTGATTGAATACTATGGAAAATATTTTTTTTAATCTGTTCAATCATGTCCGATTCTTGGAGACTGCCTAGACAAGTCCCTGCAGTTTTCTTGGCAGGTTTTTCAGAAGTGGTTTGCCATTGCCTCCTTCCCAGGGCTGGGAGAGAGTGACTGGCCCAAGGGCACCCAGCTGGCTTTGTGTCCATGCTGGGACTAGAACACATGGCCTCCTGGTTTCTAGCCTGGTGCCTTAACCGCGACACCAAACTGGCTTTCATGGAAAAGACAGAACAATATAAAATGGGGCAGAGAAAGCTTCAATAAGCAAGATTTTAAAATGGCCTTTCCCACCCATCCTTTGTGTGGATTTCAGCAATCTTGGCATGTCACAATAAAGTATTAACCGCTCCCCTCCAAAGGAAACTCATTTGCCCCTCCCAAGAAATGCCCCAGCTGGTGGCAGCAGGTAGCTCATTCTGACTGAGCTTGCAAAACCAAAGCATGGCTGTACATGGATGGCAGGCTTGATGCCAAGAAAACCACATGGATTTTGCCGGGAGCTGTTAACCTGAGCGAGCCTTAACTTCAGTGCTGTCCACTGAGCCTGTTCACTTTTACATGTTAAACTCACCTAAAGTTGCTGCATCTTTAGAACAACAGGAAGAAAGGAAACCCATTTGCCCTCCCCGCCCAAATAAGCACATTTTACTCGGGGATCAACACTATTTTGTTGTAGAGGAGAACATCTTTTGATAATAGAAATATTAAAATGAGCACTTTTCCACCTGTTGCTCCCAGCTAAGAAGTGTTTTGTTTATCAAGGGGAAAGGATGCTGCATTAAAAGCCTCGGCTCTTCACTGCATTTATGTTCTGCTTTTACGCTAAGGTTGTTTAATCAGATGGTGGTGGTGGGTCTTTCATAATTTTACCCTCCCCTCCAAAAAACCAACCTTGCTCAGGGAGTTGGGCTGAGAGCGACAGGCCAAACATCACGCCAGTTTCCCTGTTCCATGTCCGACACCCCAACTTGGCTCTGTCTTCCCAGATTTTGCTGACGAGTCTGTGTGCTTCTCCCCAGATCACATTCCATTTTCTGGATATTTATTGGGGTCCCTCCTTAGCTGCAGAATCTCCCCTTTCAATCCAGCTGGCATTACTTTTTGAAGTCCTTTATCTGTGGAGGTAAAAAAGAAGCAATCTGTAAAGCGATTTGCAAAGTCCCTCAGAAGAAGGGACAGCTGTGGAGTCCTGGGTGCTCTCTGAGCTGGGCTGTTGGCTTGCAGACGTTTCATGACCCAACTAGGGAACATCATCAGTGCGAGGGCTGTAGTGTTTGCTCCCTGTTTATATACAGCAGCTTGCCCTGCCCGTGTTGGTGCGGTGTGGTTTCCTCCTGGGTGGTTCCTTGATTGGGGCATGGTTTGTCTGTTTGTCTGTTTGATTGTTTGTCTGATGTTGATCCCTGCTTATCTGAATGTCAGCTGCTGGAGGGGATGTGTCCTGCTCTTTTTCTGTTCCCCTCTTAGCTTTTTTGTCATCTCCTTTGAATGGTGTGTAAATGTGGTTTATCATTATGATGTTCCCTAGTCGGGTCATGAAACGTCTGCAAACCAACAGCCAAGCTCAGAGAGCACCAAGGTCTCCACAGTTCAACCCCGAGCTACAGAGAGTCTCTTCTATGAGAACTACTGTTCCCAGGATTCCTTGAGGATGCCAAGATGCCGCATTGCTTTAATTGCTAACACACTGGTGAAACCCAGCTGTTACTTCTGCAAACTCTGCAGCTACCTTGTTCCAAATGAGTACTTAGTGTCCCAATTAAGGCTATGTTAAAAGTGCTTCTATTGTTTTGTTTTCCTTTTGTCTTTCTCTACTGTTGTGATCTCTCCCCATTGCATTTCCTCTGTAGTTCTCAGTGAAAACTCAGTAGCTTTAAGGTTCACTGGGAAGTAAAATCACAGGCATGATTAGCAAGTTTTCGCGGAGAGACGTAAGGAAGCAGGCGTGTCAAATCTGCCTAGAACCCACAAAACTGCTGGGACGCAGCAGAGAGGACAAGAAATGGCTGGCATTGACGTGGCCCTAAACCAGATGGATTATTTGTTTAATTTAGGCGTTTGTTAGGGAGTGAAACTGCACCATCCATTTGGGAGCAAAGGTGGTGTGTGTAGTACTCTCTGCTCCTCCACTCTTTCCCACCACAACAACCTTGTAAGGTAGGCTGAGCTGAGAGGGAGGGACTTGTCCTGCATTAAAATTGTAGAGATTTTCTTCCCTGTTTTCCACATCACTGTCCTTTACAGGGGACAAAAATTAGAACTCAAAAAAGAAATTTGGGGTTATTCATCAGGGATTAACCTTCCAGAAGCTCTCAAACAAACACAATGGGTTTCTAAACATATTTCAACTGTGAATCGATAAAATATTTATTTATCAATCATGTTTTTGCCCCGCCCATCTCATATTACGACGACTCTGGGCGGTTTGCAAACAGTTAAAAATCCAAACTTAAAATATCAATAGAATAAATACAATATAAATATAACTGCATAAATATAAAAATTTGTTGTTGTTGTTTATTCGTTTAGTCGCTTCCGACTCTTCGTGACTTCATGGACCAGCCCACGCCAGAGCTTCCTGTCGGTCGTCAACACCCCCAGCTCCCCCAGGGACGAGTCCGTCACCTCCAGAATATCATCCATCCACCTTGCCCTTGGTCGGCCCCTCTTCCTTTTGCCCTCCACTCTCCCGAGCATCAGCATCTTCTCCAGGGTGTCCTGTCTTCTCATTATGTGGCCAAAGTATTTCAGTTTTGCCTTTAATATCATTCCCTCAAGTGAGCAGTCTGGCTTTATTTCCTGGAGGATGGACTGGTTGGATCTTCTTGCAGTCCAAGGCACTCTCAGAATTTTCCTCCAACACCACAGTTCAAAAGCATCGATCTTCCTTCGCTCAGCCTTCCTTAAATATAAAAATACCAGATATAAAATGTATAGTCCAAGATGGTGAATAAATATTGGCAATCTGTCCCATGTGGAACCTGCAGCTCCAATCTTTTTCCCCCTCCCTACTTAAATCCCACTTTAAGTCCTACCTCCGAAGAGCCACTCTGTGCCTCTGAGCTGCAGCTCACTGAAGTTTCTGCCTTCGAATAAAATTTGTCAGTTGGAAAAGGGGCTCCCAGGTGCCTCCTGATTTCTTTCTCCTCCTACAATGTCTTCCTGGCTGTGTGATACTTGGCAGAAATGTATTTATCGATTTATCAATTTAATTTATTTAAACCGTTTCTATGGCTGCCCATCTAATTCTGCAGCTTTGTGCAGCAGATGATCCATGGAAGCCGTAACAATAAAGCTTCCAAATTTGGAAAAACAGCCACCGGGATAGCACAGTCCCAGGGCACGCGGGTCCTTCAAAAGGCTTCCATGCTACGGCCATACTGTCAAGCAGATGGGCTCACCTAACCTCCTGGCCCAATGCCTGAGGGAATGACCAAGTTTTAAAAGTCTTTAAAGCTTTTTGGAAAGCTAACAGAGTCAGGGCCAGCTGACTCTTGGGGAGAATGGTGTTCCATACAGTAGGGCAGATGCTGCCATGGGTGGATGTATCTGACTGAAATGGGCTACTTTAGATACCGCCGAACTCGTTTTACGTCAGATTAATTTGTTTTTGTTTTAAACTATCTTTCTAAAGGGAAAAACACAGTATTTTAAAAGTAAACATAATAAAATCAGCCCTGAAGGCTACATGAATGCCTTTGGACCATAATATGTTTTTCCAAATAAGAAAATTTATTCACTGTGGTAAGAGTGGTAGGTCCCAGTCCAGTCCAGTCCAGTCCAGGACAGACTAGACCAGACCAGACCAGATGCTGACCCTAGGTTGGGTTTCCACAGAGCCCATATTTCTGGGACTAATTTAGGCTGTAGAGCATCGTTCCCAAAGTCTGCACCACCACTGTCACCAGGACCTGAGGCCAGGCTGGCTATGAATCGTTAATAATCCTATTATTAAGAGAAGCCTAATAAGAAACACAGCATCGGCTTGAGGGGGCACCTCCAAACCACACTCGTCTGTCAGATGCCCTCTGGAGCTGTTGAATCATGCAACATGCTGGCTGGCCAAGTGGCAAGGTGGTACCTCTGGAGGCACAAAGACTGGGCATCGGTGGCTACCCAGTATAGCTGGGCTGGCTAGCTTTCAACAGCAGGAAATGCCCAAGCATCTGTCAGCCTGTGATCTTATAGTCTTGCCAGCCTGCCCGTCACATCTTGTTCACTTCATAAACAAACACTGGCTGCAACGCTCATTCAGCCAACTTATCGTTTATCCAAAGGTGCAAATTATTTCCAAAGCACATACCCCAATGGCCTTGAGCCCCCTCCCCTCCCCTTTTCCCTCTCTAACATGCTGCCTCTTTCTCTTCCTCTCTCCCAGTCTGATTCTGGACATTATTTTTCCCCCTACTGGAACCTATTAGTTGTGAGTGGAATGTGATGTTCACAGAGATGAAACTACCCAGGGTCCCTTTAATGAGAAACAGTGACATTGCAGAGGGATGGGAGGGAAGAAAACAAGAATGCAAAACTGGCAACGGGCGCCTTGTTCTGCAAGCGGGGCAGGACAAAGGGGATGCTACAGCGGATTGCCGCATCTTTACTCAATTAATTGGAAGGAATGGAAGAAGTCTGGGAGCCCAGAGAGGCTAAAAGGGTGATACAGAAGCTGAGCTTGTGGTCAGAAAGAAAGATCGACTCTGCAAAGTGTGGGCCAGGAGCAGATCCACAAACAATATCTAGATTCTTGCCTTCATCTTTGGGACCAGTCCAAAGTCCCCAAGGGTGCTGCTGTGGTGGAGAGAGGACTTGGACTTGGGTTTCCCCACTCTCAATCCAGTACCTTCACCACTAGACTGGGAGAGAGACTGGCCCAAAGCCCCCCAGGGAGGTTCCAGGGCTGAGCCTAGCTAAATTTTTAAGAGTTGCATCTCCACCGAATTGGAGAACATGACTGTGTTGACCTGGAATTGTGAGAGTTGAAGTCCTGACCAGGAAGAGCTTGAGATGGCCGATACAATGTCCACTTTTGCACTCTGAGATCTAAAATACCAGCAAGAAGAGAGTCACCATGCCTGATCTGGCGCTCCCCAGAAGCCTGTTCCAGCAAGATTCTTGGTCTTTGTCTATGAGTTTAGTGCAGATCTGTAACAATTAAGTGGATATCACTTTGAGAGATAAGGGTAAGATGTCAAGAAGAAGAGCTTGTATTGCATTGTGGTATTCCTGTCCCACTGCAAACCATTTTGCTGGTACCCTCCAGCTGCCTCTGCCTGCTTGTTTTCATTACTGTTCTGGAAGACCATCCCATTTGAGTCTGATGGTTCTCGACATTAATTCCAAGCTTTATTTGCTCATTATTTATTTTTTAGATTGAGATCTTTTCTTTCCTCCAGGAGCTCAAGTTAATCAGATCCCCCAACTTGGTGCCCCTCCCACCTCCCCCTATCCTAGTAGTTGGTACTCCAGTCTGATTTACCAGCTAGCAGCTTCACTATGTCTGAAGGACACCTGGTTGGAGACCACAAACGGAGGTAGTGGTGGAGGTGTGGCTGAGGGATGGCTAGAGAGGCCCAAACCCATCCGACAAGCTTCCTGGCTTAGAATGAGCTTGAAAACATGCTAACTACTCCACTGTGTTGTGTCTGTCTGATGGGGTATTCATCTGGCTCAACCTGGTATTCAGTGGGATCTCATGACTTGGAAGGCTTCAGAACGGGGGAAAAAGAATTATATTCTACGTCTGGGCAGCAGGTTTGAGTTTTGTAACAACTGGGGTTACTTTTTGGTTTCCATTTCCCCCCCTTTCTCCTGGTGGGTGTGGGGAAGGGAGTGAAATCCCAACCAGATGGGAGCACGGACCACTATTAATGTGGAAAATAATTACACCATTGGGTTTCCTCTTAGGAAGGAGAGGAGGGTTTATTTTATTTATTTATTATTTATTAATCAAATTTATCACCACCCATCTCCCAAAAGGGACTCTGGGCGGTTTGCAATTTTTTGCCAGGTTGCTGGCAAAACAAGGAGCAAACCAGAAGAAAGGTAAGAGGTGCTTTGAACAGGGTACATAAAAAAGAAAAAATAGCCTTCAGGTAGCATTGCTGGAGTGTTCACGAGAAAAAAGAAAGTCAGCAACAATTTGACGGTGTAAAACCATTCTCTGCTTGAGGATTTTTTTTTGCGATCCTTGTCTCAGGTTCAGTCTTTGTCCTGCCAGGAAGTCAAAAAGATATTCAGTCTGTAGAGCGGGGCTCTGAGAATGGTTGAAAGGTAAGAGGTAAGTGGTCAGTCCCAACAGACTTCCTGTTCTTTGCAGGTTACAATTCAGCCCCTCTTCCCCAGATCTGTAACCGAAGTTTATGTTCAGTTCTGCCTGGACTAACCCATCTCGCTCCACAGCTGGAGGATAAAGGATGCTCTATATACCCCATTGCTCATATAAATTTCCACATATAAAAAATCAGATATGTCAAAGAGAAGGGGCGAAATTATAACTTGTGTTGGCTTTGTCCTTCACTAGCATGTCAGTATGTGGTTGGAATTCATATTTTTTGCAACAAGGAGTATTGTCTACTTAGGAAGTCTCCCCTGCAGTCCAAAGTGGTACAGTCCAGGTATAGGTTGACTGTTTCAGTGAATATGATGCCTATGTAATTTGGGGTCCCTCAGCAATCATGGAATGCTGAGAGGTTCCTGGATGAGGTCAATAACAGACGTAGTCCTCCATCCAACTCTGGTCTACCACGTGCTTTTAAGGAAGCTGATAGTGAGGACGTGGGTGCAACCACATTTTCCCAAGGAATTTCCCCCAACAATTAATATTCTGATCCAGGAGGTAATAAAAGGCCACCACACCTTGATTTCCTTCTTCCCCATAGATTGGTTACCTCCCCTTCTAGCACTGTCCATACTGATAGCCATCACTGTGTTTTCTGGTCACAAATACCATAATGTCAGGGCCAGCCTCACTTCGCAATAAGACACAGACTCACTTAATGGGTATTAAGGATTTCTGGTTTATTGGAATGATAGCTGACAGAACGAAAAACGGGAACGGGGTAGGTAGTGTGAGGGTGCCTCTTTTATACCCTCCTGTGTTGCCCCAGGCTTCCCCACCCCTCAATGCCCCGATCCCTCTTGATGGGACCCTTGATGGCTGCTTGGGCGTTTTCCCCGGTGTCTTCTTTGTCTCCCTGTGTCAGTTGTGTCCTCCGGGGCACCAGGTGCAGCTTATCTCCGTTCCTCTGACGTCCTTCTTTTCAGCTGCCTATGGGTCCATGGGTGTGGGTGCTTTTGGGTGCTTGTGTTAATCCCTAGTTTGATTATCTCCTTCCTCTATTTCTTAATGATCATGATCCACGTTGTGAGGCTCTTTGTGCCTTGCAACGAGGTCATGACACATAATTTGTGAAACTGAACAACCTTTCTGCTCTGGATTTCCTACCACTGAGGTGGAAGAACATGAGCAAAACCAAAGTTCCTGTAAAGTCTGGATCTCTGAAGGGATGATCATGACAGCAGCTCATACTGAGAGATCCCATAGATGCAGCGTCCCTTGTTAGCTCTTACAGCTGGCAAGGTGGAGCACCAGAAATGTCCTACTGCGTTGGGCCAAAGCCCACCTCAATCCAAGATTTTGTTTCTCCTGATGGCCAACCAGATCTCTAGTGTGCCCATAAGCAGAAGATGGTGATATTCCTCCCTTCCACTGCTGCTCTCCTGCATCTTATATTTGAAGGCATGCTCTCCACAGCTTGGAGGCAACATCTTCAAGACAAACAGCCCTTGATAGACTTGTCTATGAATTTACCTAGCCCACATTTAAAGCCATCCAGGTTTATGACCATCACAGGTTAATGATGTACTGTACATATGAAGACCTTTTTTGGGTTTCTTCTAAACCTCCCTCCACTAGGAATTGAAGAATTGAAGGACTGTTGGATCTGGCCAAGGCTCATCCTGGTCCAGCTTCTCGTTTCTCCAAGGGACCAGTCAGATGCTTCTGGGGTTTTTTCAAGAACTGGTATACGGAGATGTGCAACCCCCGGTCCATGGCTCCTCAGTGTTGCAGCTCTTACTGCTCACTTCCCACTTCTCTTGAGCAGACTCTTCATCTCATTCAGAGGCACGCTGCGATTGAGAAAGGCAGTGCCCTGGGCTCCTTCCCACATCTGAGGTCCCTAGCCATAATGAAAATTGAAAAAAAACAGTGATGCTTGAAAACAAAGTAAGGCACAGAACACAGTGGGGCATACCTGAACATCTGGGAAGCTTAGCTCTGAAAATCAGAGACCGAAGTCGTTGGCTGGACAAGGCAAATTATGTGAGTAATCGTAGGTTATGCGTACATGGCAAGGAAAACAGCATGTCCGGATGAATTTAGGTACCTTGGCAGAAAACTAACAGTAGGACAATGGATGGAGGAATGTGAGAATATCCGTTTAAAGTGTAGTTTTCATTATTAAAGATATAAAGCAAAATTGAAAGAAGAAGCACCTTTTAAAAATCTATACAGCCTTTTTATCTACTTTCAACATAAATGTGCAACTAATGCATTTACCTATGGTTGTGAGCATATGGTATATTGCACTGCACCTGGGAAGGGAAAAAATGAATGAATGAATGAATGAATGAATGAACGAATGAATGAATGAATGCATATGTGTCTTTCCTCTCTGAAAAGTATACAAAAATACGTGTAATATGGTTTCTAACTCCTTATGATCATATGACAGATAGAGGTAGTCCTTGCTTAATGACCATTCGTTTAGTGATGGTTTGGACTTACGATGGTGCTGAAAAAGCTGACTTATGATGGGTCCTCACACTTATGACCGTTGCAGTATCCCTGCAGTCATGTGATCACGACCTGGGCACTTGGCAACTGGTTCGCATTTATGACTGTTGCAGTGTCCCGTGGTGACATGATCACCATTTTTGACCTTCCCAGCCAGTTTCTGGCAAGTAAAATCAATGGGGAACCGCATGATTCACTTAACGGCCATGTAGTTTGCTTAATGCCCATGGCGCTTCACTTGACAACCACCACAAAAAGTCATACAATTGGATCAGATTCGCTTAATGACTGCTTCACTTAGCAACCAAAATTCCAGTCCCAATTGTGGTCATTAAGTGAGGACTACCTGTACAATTCACAAGCAGAATGGCATTGAATCATCTTTCTAAAATAGCTGAGCAGATAGCAGAATGACAATTTAATGTAAATGTTTTCCTATATTTTTATACAGTAATTAGCATAGTCTCGTAATAGAGATGAAACCTGGAAGACAAATTTTGATAATGAGCATGTTTGACTCACTGATATAAAGCCAATTTCCATTTCTTGAAACCCAAGGAGAATTGACATGAGGTAATAATATACTATGAGTATAAAATCTGTTTTCCAAACAATTCTTCCAAACAACTCTTTCTTATAATAGTCTTCAAGCATTAAATTGAACAATTAGATATGCTGTTTTAGAACAACTAATAAATTCCAGTAAATTCCAGCCAGAAGTTTTCTACTGCGATTGAATAACTGTTTATCCCAAGTAGGGTATGGTGGGAGCTGCCAATTGTCTTTGCTGATCTTGAAAAAGCTGAACAGGGTTGGGCTTCATGTCTGGATGGGAGACCATCAGGATATACCGAAGCAAATCACAATTCAAGAGGCATTTTATGTTCTCTCTCAGTTTTTTTTTAATGCCAAATAGGTAAACAAAACAAAAACAAATCATTAAAATGGCAGAATCTTTTCAGACTTAGCATTTATTCCTATGATCCATGCCTGAATCAGGGGCTTCCATGGGGTGCATATGAGGAGCGCCACAATCTGCATGATAGTAGGCGTGGGGTATGTGTGTCAAAATCTGTGTGATAGTGTGCGTGGTGACCCATTTAAGACCCACCCTTTTTGTCCATGCTGCAATGCACACTTAGGTGCAGACAGGGTGGCTCTTCAGTTATGATGCCACGGTTTGCAATTCTGGATCCCTCCTGAGCGTGCCCCTGCTACCATCCTTTAAAAAGGCAGTTTGGCATTCTGAGAATTCTTTCTTCGGCTGATCTGTTTGAACCAGCGTTTTTCAACCTTGGACGCTTTAAGAGGCGTGGACTTCAAGTCCCAGAATTCCCCAGGCAGCATGATCTGGTGGGAGCTGAAGCCCATCCGTCTTAAAGTGGCCAAGGCTGAAAAACACTGGTTTAAACCTCTGCCACACAGGATAGAAATATTCCTTTATTTTAAAAATGAAAGATACGGCTGTGGCATTTATAAGGTTAATCACAGCTGGAAAAGACCTCTTGGCCACCTCAAAATTTAAGAAAGTTCAGTATAACACCCAGGCCCTGCCTGGTTTTTGAGGACAGGGTGAATATTAGAACCAATAGAAGAGAGCACTAGAAAGCTAGCAGCTGCCCTTCCATGGATGTTTCTGAGGACCACCTCCCCAATTCTGCTCCCAGAGAGTTTGTGGCCAATACATTTATTTCTTCATTCCTAGTCTTGTCCTTCCTCCAGGGATTCCAAAGCATGTTTGTCAAACTGCTTTCCATTTTGCAAAAGTCCCAGTTCCCAAACATTCAGTAACATTTAGGTTGGATGGATGAAAACTAAAAGAATAAAAAAAGACAAACAATTAGTAAGGAAACCAATCAGTCTCAGTTGTAGGGTGTGTTGATCTGTTTATTCATGTAATTTATTCCTGCTCCCATCCAGAGGGAATTGAGGCAGTTTCCAGATAATTAAAAAATCATTAACAAGAATTAGCAATATTGAATTACAAGGAAAACAGTTTAAATGCATCGACTAGTAGAATAAACAAATGAAAGAATGAACGAATACCCTTTGTTACCCCATAGCAGTGTTTCTCTTCCTTAGCAACTTTAAGATGGGTGGACTTCAGCTCCCAGAATTGAGTTGAAGTCCAGACATCTTAAAGTTGCCAAGGTTGAGAAACACTGCCCTATAGTACACAGTTTTACAACCAAAACTATAAATCTCACACAAAAATACAGAAAGTCTTTCCATAAAGTGACAGTAAATAAAATAAAAATATATGAAATGGTGTTATTAAGGAGAAACAGAACAGGAAGTAATATACATCCAATTCTGTCAGTTTGATGCTGCTTCGTATTAAGTGACTCTTACGTCCTTATAAAGCATTGTAAACATAATTTGATAACATGCCATCCCTATAAAATGCCTTAATTAATACATTGCTTAAACACTAAAATACGATTTTAATAAGCCACTCTTTTAATACACTTTTCCCATTGATTATGTACCCTCAAGTTGTTTTCAACTGCTAACCACCACAAAGATACATTTTCTCCAGGAGGATCTATTTGAATGTACTATGAACATTTTACATTTTGGAACAGGAAAATATGTAAAGATTAACTAATAATAATCTTGCATTTAATCCCCGAAAGGCCATTTGGGGGGGCCAGATTTTTAGCCCTGGGGAGTTGGGCCCCTTCTGGCTTCTTCCACAGAGGGACAGTCTAGCATCCCCAAAATGTGGAGTTGGGAAATCCACAAAGAATTGCTGGGGTGCCCTTCTTGACGGGCATGCATCCACAATGACTTTTAGTGGTGGTCTCATTTGTTGTGTGGTCTGTACCAGCTGCCTTGACTTAAGAACATTATTAAATGGGATGCTGGAACCTCTAATCATCTCCGTGGCCCACGCAGATGAGGACTTGACATGCTGTGTTGTTCCTCAGCCTTCTCATTATACTGTTAAAACGTTCCGGTCTCAAATGCCACCCAAAAATTGGCAACAGAAACCTTGTCTATAGCCAGAGAGGTGAACAGCTTGAGCCATGGCATTGCTGGGATTTGCCAGGAATCCTAAAAGATAATGGTTTTGTTCTTCGAGAGGCCATTAAAAATGTGGGTAGTCCGGCTATGGCCTCAGGAAGCTTAGCGTTAAGCTGCCAAAGAGATCCAATGATGCTCTTCTGCATGCACTCGGAGATGGAAGCCATATACACTTCCCTTCTGAGGTAAGGTGGGCTTTATGAAAGGATGTTAATGATGGAAAATCCCTAGATTGGGAGGACTCACTCAGGGTTGAGTCAAAGCGTGTTCTTCCCCATCCGAGCCGGTACAGCTTCCAGGTGCTAGGAAAGAACCTTGACAGCATCACTTGGACAGCCCAGGGCAGAGTTATACAATGAGGGTCCTCAACACACTGCTGATACTTCACCCCATGCAGATGAATGATCTCATGCAGTGGTTTCATTTAGATGTTAAATCGGAGCAGGGAGAGATTCAAGATCAGTGGCACCCTGCATACTGTAGGAGAGGCCTAGGACTAGACCTCTCTGCCTCCCCCAATATGGACTGAAACTGGTCCTGGGGGAAGGTAGCAACCACTGAGAAGTCATGCCCCCCACTCCCAACCTTCTCAGCCAGCTCAGAAGAATACTATGACTGATGATATCAAAAGCTGCAAAGAGATCAAGGACAGCCAAGACGGATATGTCACCCCCATCCCATTCCCACCAGAGGTCATCTAAAGTGTGATCAGTGCCATTTGGGTACTATGCCTTGGTCTGAAACTGGACTGCAATGGATAGAGTATAATCTGCTTCTTCCAGAGCCCTTTGGAGCTGCAGACCTACCACCTTCTCAACAACCTTCCCCAGAAAGGGAAGGTTGGAGACCAGAAGAAATTTGTCCAGTACTGCCAGGTCCAGTGATGATTTCTTGAGAAAGGGGTGGACTACTGCCACCTTTAAGGCAGGAGGATCCGTCCCCTCCTTCACAGAAGCATTCACCATTACATGGACCCAGTTGCATGCCACCTCCCAGGAAGCCTTGGCCAACCAGGAGGGACATGGAAGCTAACACACTGGTGGCAGACTCAGTGCCCCAAGGACCATGCCCGCTTCTTCTTGAACTCAGCCCAGATAACTTGACAAGACTGAGCTTGCATGACTTCCACAGGCCCAACACAGCCACAGTCCAGCTGTGAGCAGGTCTGAGCAACTTATTTATTTTTATTTATTTTATTTATCTATCATATTTTTATTACCGCCTATCTCCCCCACTCGGGGAACTTATCTGGCAGATGCTTAGAATAATCCTCACAACAGCCCAGCAAGGGTTCCCCAGCTCCTCCTTACTCAGGGGGACTGAGTCGCCCAAAGCAGGCTCATCTGCAGACACAATATGGTTGGAGAACCAAGCATCTTTTGCCATCCTTATCACCAGAAGATAACCCTTTATGAAGGCTCTTATCTGTGCTTGGTTGGACTTGCTCTTTGTCTTTTTCCAACGGCAGCCCAGGCGTCTGTTCTGCTGTAGTTCTCCGAAGCCCAGGAGGCTCCCCAGCATCTATGAGCATATAGTCGGCCCAGGGGTGACCTGATCCATGGCTGTCGTCGCCCACCAGTTCCAAACAGCAGTAAGGCCATGGCCGAACCATGCACCAGAGCTTCAGGAGCCACACCAAGTTCTTTCTGGAATCCCACCAGGTCCATCAGACACCTGGGCCGACTAATGAAGTTGGTCCCTCCTCCCCGTGGCAGGGAGAAGCCACAGAAAACTCCAAAATATATTATATAAATGTCATTGTACTGAAATAACATACTGTATTAAAATTGAGAAGAGGGAGCCATAGGTGGTCTATATGGCTCAATTTAATATGTTAAAGGATCGAGCTAGTTCTGTATTAACACTTCCTGGATGTATCTTTAGTTTCTTCAGATGTCACTCATTTAATTACGATTCTGTATATTCTTTTCTGATTGTATTAGCACTGTTATATTTTTGATTGTACTTCATCATATCTTCTGGTTGTTATATTTCACCAATAAAATATATATATTTTTAAAGGAAAACTCCAAGGCTAACAGGGAGGGATCCATCCACGACAAGGGACTGATGACAACATCCCCTGACTCCAGATTGTGTTGCCACTGTCCCAAGATAAAATCAGTCTAATATATGATCACATTGGGAGTTGGGCCATCAGTAACTTGAATCAGGTCAGTGGTTACCAGGGTGGACCAGGAATAGCTGAGCTGTCTCCCACTCTGGGCCAAGTGTAGGCAGGCTGAAATCCCCCAGGACCATAAGCCTGGGGAACTCCACCACCAATCCAGCACAGCACTAGCAGCTTAGTGGGCAGGCAAGTGGTTGTGCAGCAGCTCAGGATGGAAACATCACGATCAGTAGCCAGGAATGTTCAACTATCTTCTATTAACTACAGGTAGTCCTCACTTACTGACTGCTCGTTCAGTGACCGTTCAACCGCACTGGAAAAGGAGACTTGCGATCGGTCCTCGAAGCTGCAGCCATCCCAGCGCCCCATGGTCACGTGATCGCCATTTGTGCACTTCACAGCCAGCTTCCGACAAGCGGAGTCAATGGTGAAGCATGCCGCAAGTCGCAGTCATATGGTGTCGCACTTAACGAGCACAGTGGAACTGACGTCGTAATTTGGTGTGGTCACGTGATGTTTCACTTAATGACCGCATTACTGAGTGATGGGGTTGCCAGTCCCAATTGCTGTCTTTAAGTGAGGATCACTCGTACTCAAATCCCCTTTTAAAGCTATTTAAGTTTGTGCCAGGGATGCAGTGGCGCTGCGGGTTAAACCACTGAGCTGCTGAGCTTGCTGATTGGAAGGTCGGCGGTTCGAATCCGCATGACGGGGTGAGCTCCCGTTGCTAGTCCCAGCTCCTGCCAACCTAGCAGTTCGAAAACATGCCAATGTGAGTAGATTAATAGGCACTGCTTCGGCGGGCAGGTAACGGCGCTCCGTGTAGTCATGCCGGCCACATGACCACGGAGGAAGTGTCTATGGACAAACGCCGGCTCTTTGTCTTTGAAATGGAGATGAGCACCGCCCCCTAGAGTCGGACATGACTGGACTTAATGTCAAGGGAAACCTTTACCTTTACCTAAGTTTGTGCCAATTGTTCATTATGTGGTAGCAAATACCAAGATAGCCCAGGCTCCACGTTAAAAAAAAATCCTTTCCTTTCCTGGATTCCTCACCCTTTCTCTGCAACTTTTGTGATCAATCTTCACCGTGCCTAATTCTGGCTTTCTCTGCCCCATGTATTGATTATACAGTACATTTCAAAAAACCTTTTCTTTTCCAACTCATTCTAGATGTGTTGTGCCTCATTTTCGCAGGTTTCTTAGACAAAATGGCTGTTCACACCCTGGCTAAGAATTGGGAAAGAAAACAAATTGATGGATCATTGAAGAAATCAACCCAGAGTTCTCACTCGGGGCACAAATGGCCGAGCTCAAATTATCCCACTTTGGACACATTTTGCAAAGACCCAGCTCTCTGGAGAAGTCCATAAAGCTGGGAAAGGTGGAAGGGAAGAGGAGAAGAGGAGGACCAGCAGCCAGGGGGATGGACTCAGTTCCAGTGGTGATGGGGACATTGTTGGGAGCCTGAAGGACCAGGCTGAGGACAGATCGCCATGGAGAAAACCTGTCTGCTAAGGGCCAACACGGACATGATGGAACATAATCAGTCAGTGTGAAGAGCCAGCTCCCTTGAGGAGTCCATAATGCTGGGAAAGGTGGAAGGAAAGAGGAGAAGAGGACAACCAGCAGCCAGGGGGAGGGACTCCGTTACAGTGGCGACGGGGGCACCGTTGGAAGACCTGATAGGGCCAGGTTGGGGACAGATCAGCATGGAGAAAATCCCTCTCCGTAGCTGCTAGGAGTCAAAAACGATTTGATAGCACATAATCAGTCAACCAATCAAAAATTGGGAGACTGCACTTCCAATACATGCAAAGGGCACCAAACCAGGGAAAGCTAAGCTAACTCCCACATGTCCTGTCTTATTCTCGTTTTCCTAAATCTCAAACATGGTCAAGTGCATGACTCCTGTGAAGCCAATTCAGTGGCCTGCCAGAACCACTGAAATGGAGCAGAGCTTATAACGCAGCTCAGAAGCTGGCACAGAAAAAGAAACTTATCTTAGATAGCTTCAGTGAGCATGCCAGAGAAACACAGGCTATTGCTCTCACACATTCAGCCCTCCCAAGCCTAAAGAATCACACGCTTAGACAGATTAGGTTAAGAGAAGTAAAATAACTCTTACTGACTTTATTCTTTGTTGTTCTGTTACATCCATCTTGGTGGAAAAGATGAGGTTCCTTTGTTCTTCTTTCCTTTCTAATTACTTAGTTTGCCCTAGACTCTCAGCCCTACAGCTGCCAAGAGGTGTGTGAAAGAGAGGGGCAGAATCCCTCATTGAGGCCCAAGCACACGGCCCTGACGAGGAGAGCAGCATCCATGCTGCCTCTCCCTGGGTGGAGAAGGGGGAAACAGAGAGAGAGGAAGTGGGAGTGGCAAACAAACAGCTTCCTCAGAGTTGCATTCTGGGCAACTTAATTTACATGTTAATGAGGCATGCTGGATTTGCCAAAACTTCCAACATTCTGGTGATTTTGAGTCAGGACCTACAACCATTTGTTTAGTGACCACAATTGGGGCCCCCACTTAATCCATGTATTGGAGACAGATTGTTGGTTGGAACTTAAATGCCTTGAAAATGAAGAAAAAAAAGATAATTAAAAAAAAAATCTCCTTGGTGGAAATGGGTAGGAGCATAGATCTGTTTGTGACCAGTAGCTGGTCTTTTCATATCCTATAGCAGGGTTCCTCAACCAGGGCTTTGTGGCGCCCTAGGGTTTCACGAGAGATCCCTAGGGGTTCCCTGGGAGATTACTATTTTTTATTTAAAAAATTATTTCAAATTCGGGCAACTTCACATGAAAGAGGCAAGTTTCATTCTTTATTTTCAGTCTAACAACACTGTTCATGCACATATACAGGCCTACCCATGAAACAAATACAATAATGTTGTAACTTCTGGCCTGTATTTGAGCCTGAATGTGCAGGGGCTCCCCGAGGCCTGGAAAATATTTCAAGGGTCCCTCCAGGGTCAGAAGGTTGAGAAAGGCTGTCCTATAGGAATGCCATGGGATGTCCTATGCCCATGTTGTGGCCTCTTGACTTTTAGGGAAAGAAGCATCACCATTTCTGGGCTCAATTTCTTTTGCTTTTTACGCACATCCTGTTTATACCACTAACAAATTGAATTTTCAGGAGTTGGAATAAAAAACAAAGTTTGTTTTAACATGTCGGAGAGTGGAGGCCTGTTAAATTTTATTTTAAAGTTATTCCTTCTTGTGGTTTGTCAAAGTGCAGAACTGAAAGTTCACGAAATTCTGGGAAAGAAAATCTGTATTGAGGAGAGGGCGGGGGAAGAGGCATCGCTTGGGCAGAATGCCATGGGCACAGCTGAGCTGTTAGGTACCCAAGGGGCAGAAGAGTGTGTGAGAGAAGATAAGGGACTGGACCAGGCTGTTATGAAATTATAATAGGATTTCAGATCCTGTAACTTAATACAGTGAACGTGTCTAGTCTCTGTTTTTAAAGAAATAAGATGTTTGGTCCTCTTGCGCGTTCAGTAATTATATTCAGTAGAAAACTTAGTAGGGTTTTTTTTTTTTGGTGGCATTCTCATTCTTTTTATAATGGCAAACTTAACTGGAAACTTTTGACTGCATTCATGCAATAAAGGTAGTCCTCGTTTAGTGACCACAATGGGGACCGGCAACTCGGTTGTTAAGTGAAGCAGTGGCGAAGTGAAACCACCATGGTGCTTATGATCTTCCTTCAGCTTTCCTTTGCTTTACAGAGCTGTGAAGGTCGTCAATAAGAGGATTGGTCACAAAGTTACTTTTTAACCACTGTTGTAACTGCAAACAGTTGCTAAATGAGGCAGCCATTAAACAAGGACTACCTGTGCAGTGAACCATAAACTGAGCAGTGGGCTGGGTTCATATGACACATAAAGCCACAAAAAAACTCTAAGGAAGCTGAAAAGGTGTGAAGGCAGCTGCGTGGTTTTTAGCTGACCTAGTTAAGCAAGCTGTACAAACGCAACCTCTGTCTTTCTGTGGAAGTAGCTTGTGGATCAGCCACTGAGAAGGGCAGAACTTACCTGTTCATCTCCCTCAGGTGCTAAACAGATCCCGCCCACTCAAGCTGGCTACTGGGTCCCACCAAACAGGAAGTTGGTGAGAGCACTTCCTGTTCCTTGGCTCTCGTCTTTGTCCCAAAGATGTGAATCAGCTAAGGATGCTGAGAAAGTGGTCCAGCCCAGACTGGGATTTGCTTCTGCAAAGTAATTGCTTGTTCAGATTACATTTTTAGCCCTAGATGCCAGCTGAAACTTTCTCTTTGTTTACGCTGCTATTTGAACAGATTTACAGTCGTGCAAGGTTTAGACCGTGATTTTTTTTATGCTTTGTGTATTTGTTGCAAACTCTCTTAAAACCTGGTAATATAAAGGGTGAGATTTTTTTAGCTGTTGCAAATAAATTACGGGACATGCCTGTGGGTCAGCCTAAGCATTCTCCCTTAAAACTTACATAGTGAGATGGGCAGTACATACATTTGATAAAATAAATAAAACGAACAAGAAATGTGTCTTGAAAGGTTAAGGGATATTTGTTTGTTTGTTTGTTTGTTTATTTAATTTGTCCCTGCCCATCTCTTCCCGTCGGGGGACTCTGGGCGGTTTACAACAATCGATTAAAAACAATAACCATAAAACACACAGAATAAAATACAATAATAAATAATATAAATAAAGATAACAAATTTATAATTTATAATGCAGGCTTATTCTAGATGAGCGGTCATGGTGGTTAACATGAAATTAAATTGCTAGGAGTGCATTGTGCAGATTGCTGCTAATGAATCCTGCATTTCTCTTAGAGCTGTTTATCAGAGTTGCTGGGAGTTGGATGGCATATAAATTTAATAAATTATTATTATTATCAAGCAGTGTTTCACAACCAAAAAAAATTAAGGAGGACTGCCACTTATTTTTAAAACATCATTTAATCGATGAACTTACTGATTATGTTTGCAAATATTTGCTAACTGTCACCATTCCTGAAGCACGATACATTTTTAGAAAATACCTGAGTACAGGTAGTCCTTGACTTACAACCATTCATTTAATGACTGTATGAAGTTACGATGGTGCTGAAAAAAGTGACTTATCACCGGTCCTCCCACATATGACTGTCGCAGCATCCCTGTGGTCATGTGATCAAAATTCAGGCACTTGGCAACAGGCATGCATTTACGACTGTTGTGATGTCCTGGGGTCATGTGATCGCCATTTGCAACCTTCCCAACCGGCTTCCAACAAGAAAGTCAGTGGGGGAAGCTGGGTTCGCTTAACGACCACAGTGATTTGCTTAATGACTATGGCAAAAAGTTCATAAAATCAGGTGTGACTCACTTAATGACTGCCTCGCTTAGTGATGGAAGTTTTGGTCCCAATTGTGGTCGTAAGTCGAGGACTACCTGTAAGTCAGAGCATCAATGTATCACAGGGTTTCTATGGTAAACTAGTAATTTCCAAAATTTATGCTGCTGCAATTAGCACAGAGAATGAGATTTGGGGATTATGATAAATTAAGTGAAGTTTGGGTAGCCCTTTTGGAAATTTACTGAGACCCCCTAGAAATATGGCATGGCCCCCGTTGAGAACCACTGTCTTAGAAGATACTAAGTGAGTGAAAAACAAAAATTCCTCTTTTAAGTCCATCTGCATCATTTGTAAGTTATTACAAATACAAGGATATTAAAAATGCTGTATCTTCCCCTTTAAAAACAGTCTGGTGACTAGCAGAAGACCAATTTTAGATTAATTAAAAGCAGGATAAAGTCATTCCTCTCTTGGCAGTAGAAGGAGACACGGCTTAATAAAATTCAACCCAGGAAGACCTCGGCAACTGGAGCAAGTGGCAAAATTTAAGTGACCAGTTTAGGAGAATTAAGGATGTTATGAGCCTGTTCCCATTGATAGGACAGTCAAATTAATGAAGTATACAATGGAAGTATTAAATTAGTCTCAGGCTTCTGTTTGTGCAGTCCAATTTGCTGCACAAAAATCGGATGCTACCAACAATCTGGGTCAAGTTCAAGTTAGATTGCAAAGCTCAGTGGTGCTAAGGTCTGGCCCAGTGTTTCTCAACCTCAGCAGCTTTAAGATGTGGGGACTTCAATTCCCAGAATTCCGCAGCCAGCATGATAGAGTACACTGGTGGAGCACTGATGATGTTCCCTAGTTGGGTAATGAAACATCTGCAAGCCAGCAACCAGGCTCAGAGAACATCCAGGACTCCACAGTTCAACCCTGAGCTACAGAGATTCTCTATTGGATATTTTGGTTTCTCATGTTATGGGCTAATGTTCCAATCAGCCCACTCATCTTTGACACACGTCATTTTTAAATTTTACTTCATTGTGAGCTGCTCAGAGGTGCTATGGAGTTGGGCAGCCTGGAAACTAGAACATTAAATCTAAAAATTTTCCTTTTTGTATGCATTTCCATTAATATATGCATTTTATTATACAGTTTGTCTAATGTATGCATTTTGCAAATAATTTACCCTAATACAATTCAAATATGAACATTATTTTACACACACACACAAACACGTGTGTGTGTGTGTATTTCTATCCTCTTTGCCCCACTTTGCAGTTTTAGATGCAAAATATTGAATTATATTGAGGAATTCAGATATTAAAATGTGGCTGCCTTTTGGCATTTTTACTGGCATAAGAAATGCAAATTTAGCAAGTTAGCATTAATTTACAGACCCAGGAATTTTCTCTTCCAATAGCAGTATTTATGTTAAGTTAGAAAAGAAACTGAGGAAAAGAAGATCAGTCACTTTGTGGAAATATAGGAAGCCTGTGCAGGTGACTGAAAGTTTGCAAGCGTCAAGGCCCAACAGAAAAACATATCTGTGACTCAGTCCTATCAGTTGCAGGGTAGGCTGGGCTTAAACTGGGAAACTGCCTGTCACAGGAGCCCAGATATTTTTTGCAGGCTGCTTAGGACTTTCTTCTCTGAGGAGGCATTAGGGCCAATTTTTAGTGCTGCACAAAAAAAAGGTCTGCATTTTGTTCCCTAGCAGTTCTCCTTCAGTTGGACGAAAGAGAATTTGCTTTAGAAAGTTGTTCAAAAAAGGAGACATTCAGAGAAGTGACACAGTTGGGTGTTCTTACTACTGTTTAAGGATGAGGTGGCCAAGATGTACAGGTAGTCCTCACTTAACAACCATTCGTTTAGTGACAGTTCAGGCTTACGACAGTGCTGAAAAAACCAACTTACAACTAGTCCTCACATTTACAACTGTTGCAGCATCCCTGTAGTCACGTGATCACAATTTGGGCGCTTGGCAACTGGTTCACATTTATGACCGTTGCAGCATCCCACAGTCGTGTGATTGCCATTTTCTACCTTCCTGGCTGGCTTCTGGTAAGCAAATCAGTGGGGAACAGCATGATTAGCTTAACAACCACATGGTTTGCTGAACGACTGCGGTGATTTGCTTAACAACTGCCGCAAAAAAGGTCATAAAATCGGGTCAGTTTCACTTAATGACCACTTCGCTTAGCAACCAAAATTCTGGTTCCAATTGTGGTCGTTAAGTGGGTACTACCTGTATGTGTGAATCTGCCTTTCAGTGTGCAGACTTTCCTCCAACCCTCTGTTTCCTCCTTGACTTCACCCAGTTTCAGTTAAGAGATGTCTAGACATGTTTTCAACTCCAGTTCTCCAGCACCACTAAGGAGGAACCCTTCCCCGGAGAGATTATTGGAGAATTTCCCTTGTTGCCCCTGGAGGAACCCCGAGAAATCATCCATAACAGGTCTCCATCCACAAATTTGGTGGAGAATTTGAAAGGCAGCTTCTGGTCATTCCTACATCTTTTCTCTTGAATGGGTTATCTGCTGTCTGCTTTTAGATTTTTTCTTTTTGTAATTTTTTTCAGGGGTGGGTGGGTCTTAATTCTGTTACCCACTTAAGGAGGTTATATTCCTTAAAACAGTGTTTCTCAACCTTGGCAGCTTTAAGAGTTGCAGTCCACGCATCTTAAAGTTGCCAAGGTTGAGAAACACTGCCTTAGAAGGTTGGGGATATAAAACAATATATTTTATAATATAAAATACACGTTACAGCACATTTGTTTGGAAGGTCTGACGAGCGAGTTAGCTGAATGCTGGCGGAATACAGCTGAAAATCTTGGGTGGAAAAGACTTACTGTTCTGTAATGGTTGGGGAGGGGGCGTGACGGTCCATGTGAGCTCCATTCACTACCAGACCTACTAGATTTGTGAACTGCTGAAAGTGCCCTTGCAAGAAAACATTCCCAGCATGCTGAATTGACCCTGAGTGGCGACAGGGAGAAGAATCCGACAGGAGCCTGCGGCCCAAGAAACTCATTTTTTTTTCTATTCGCTGACCATAACTCAAAGTTAGTATAGCTAGTATGCTGACCTGGTAAGAAGGGATAAATAAGGGGAAGGCCATCCAGATGCATTTATCCCAAACATTCCAATGTCGTGCTGTGATTTGCACCCTGTCTGCCTTTTTTGTTCTCTTGTCTTAGTACTGGAATAGGAGTCTAAGTTGGTGACTCTGCTTTGCTCAGGTGCTCGGTTTGCTGGGAGCTTGCTGTACACTGTATCTTCAAAGTGATGTGGTTGTTTAAGGGAGCCGGGTTTGGACCACCACAAGGTGGAGATGAAGCAATGGTCCTCCTGATTCCTTCCGTCCATCTTTCATGCTTATGGGCAGGAGGGGTCTCCAACTCACCAGCTTGGCCCAGAAAGGGTGAAATCCTGCTTTCGTGATGCACACGTCACCTGTATCACCCTTCCTCAGCCTGACATCCTCTAGATGTCATTGGCCATCCAGGCTGAGAATTTTGGCAGACGCAGTCACCACACACTGGCTGGGTTCATACAGCATGCTTATCTAGGCCGGTTGCTTTTCCAGCACCTGCTTCAATTATTCAGTTTAATCCGGATGTCTTTCCAGGCATTGCATTTTTCCAGGCATAGCATTTTTTCTACATAGCATTTTTCTAGCGTCTTGTGCCAGCTCAGATGGCTTAGTTAGCTGATAGTTCAATGCGCTATGCAAATCCACGATATGGATAAATGAAATGATCAGATTAAGTATTTTGTGAGCAGGCATTGTAGTCGCCAGGTTGGGGAAGGCTGGCCTGGAATCTGAGATCCACTCATAGCATCAGTAATTCCGCAGCCATTTACCCATTAAATAAATGCAAACCTCATGGTGAAATTGGAAGAGGATAAGAAGCAAATGCTCTACAAATACAAATGCTCTTTAGTAACCGCCTCATTTAGCAACTGCCTCTTTTAGTGACCTTTCACAGTTATGACAGAGATGAAAAAGCAGCTTTAGGACCAATCCTCACATTTACAACCTTTGCAGGTCTGTAAAGCAAAGGAAAGCTGAAGTCAGATCATAAGCACTATAGCGGCTCCACTTAGCGACCACTTTGCTTAACAACTGAGTTGCCGGTTCCAATTGTGGTCACTAAATGAGGACTACATGTACTTTGTGGCACGTGATGTCCCATGCATGTATGACTCCAACTTGTTTTCCCACAATGACAGAGGCCCAGAGACAGCTGCTGCAAAGAAGTCCATGAGGATGGGGAGGAGAATTGGCAGGGGTGGGGGGTGGGTGGAGAGAGAGAAGGGAAATCGCAATACTCCTAATCATTTAGTGAAGAATTTGTGGCACCACATTTTAATTAAATGTCAAATTACTCAAACATCAAACTCAGCCAAGAAAAGGAGGTGTTAAGACCATGCTGTACACTCACTGTTCAGCCTTTTTTTAAATTAAACTTGGTGGTCACCGGAACTGACAGTTTTTCAAAGTGGCAAAATTGGGCTCAGATAAACAGGGGACGTTTATTATGCTGTTGGCTGTTGTGAGTTCCTTTCGCCAGAACCAGAACCAAACTTGTACAGCTTTTCCAAGGAGGTCTTATTACAACACTCACCTTCATCGCTGCATGCTGTACTCCGGCCATGGATTGCACTTCCTCTTTTTAGTAATTCCCCTGGATTTTCTAAAGTCTGTGCAGATTTTATGGTGCTCTTTGACGTCAGCAGGAAGATGAGATAATTTCCTGCTTGGCCTGACGAAACCTCAGCTCGGCTGAGTGCAACTCCCACTGCGTTTTTGCTGCGGATGTGCCTTTTCTCATTTTGAGGACCATTTCGGCAAGGGGCTATATTTCTGGGGTCTGCAGGCAATATCGCTGGCCCAGGTTTGGTGAATGGGAATGCAACGAAGGTGCTGTCCGTAGCTTTGAATGAGGGCCGTGTTTGCCTCCCCATTCTCACTTCAGTTTATCAATAATCTTCGTGGCTGATCTGATACTCCCCAATAACTTTATCCTATGCATTGTTTTACTTACACGGTGCCTTTCCTCTGGGGGCTGCTGGCTGCAGCATGTGGAAAGCACCCTCCATCTTATCTGCACAACACTCAGGAGGTGGGCTTGGCTGAGAGATCATCTGAGAATACATTTCAATCCATCAATAAAATAAATCATGATTAGCTCAAAGTCAAGCAGCGAGTTACAGGGAACTTAAACCTTGGCTTCGCAATCACTACATCAGACTTGCTACAGGTAGTCCTCGCTTAATGACCACAATTGGGACCGGAATGTCAGTTGCTAAGTGAAGAGGTCATTAAGCAAATCTGACCCGATTTCACGACCTCTTTTGCCGTGGTCGTTAAGCCAACCATGTGGTCGTTGAGTGAATCATGCGGTTTCCCATTGATTTTGCTTGCCAGAAGCCATCCAGGAAGGTCAGAAATGCTAATCATGTGACCATGGGATGCTGCGACAATCATAAATGCGAACTGGTTGCCAAGCGCCCAAATCGTGATCATGGGGCTGTGGGGACGCTGCAACAGCCATAAGTACGAGGACCAGTCTTAAGTAGTTTTTTCCAGCATTGTCGTAAGTCCGAAGCATCACTAAATGAATAGTTGTTAAGTGAGGACTACCTGTACTTAAAAAGGGAACAGCATTGTGGGATGACACCCCAAATGGCTGCGGAATGAGTGTCCTGCCATTAAAGCCAACCAGCAGTCTTTGGCTCTTCTAGGGGCCTGAGGGCATCTGAATGTGAAGGCTGCATGCCTTTCCCCTGCCTGATATGCACTACCAGACTCTTCTGGTACGAATTTCTTTAAGCTGCTGTGAATGACTGTGGGTAATTTCCAGTAGAGTTTGCAGCCGCCGCACTCCCGGTCAATGCCTAGATCCAGATCAGAGCAAGCACGCACACCGCTCGATTCAGCCAGCTTAAAAATAGAGCTTGTTGTTTATTTATTAAACATCAGCAAACCACAAAAACATTTCACTGGCAAAAGCAGGGGGAAAGAGAAACACGAACCACAGGCCAGACATGAAAGCAGGGGGAGGCCCTCATATCAACCGTCTGCATTGTCTATCTCTCTGGGTCGCACGGCGCAGGACTTTCCAGAGCCACGGAAAACAATCCTGTAGTTAATACGGAGACCCCCAAAGGGAGCGGCCTTTGGCTATTCCAGCTTTAACTCTTTTACATACATAGCAGCAGCAGAATAGAGAGGGAATGGAGGACAGCAGGTGATCCCTCCTCTGCTCTGCACCATTGAAGGAACAATTTCGTGGACAGGGATGATGGATCCTGCAAAGCTGAGGCCATCTTCACATCCGGTGGCAGTGAGTTTCACAAGTCCGTGGTTCTGTGCATGAAGAGGCACATCCTTTGATCAATCCCACAGAAGCCACAAGGGCCAATGGAAGTGCCAGTTATTATTGGTGAGCAGAGGCCAGACAGGAAAAGGAACCTGGGTGGGCGAGGGCCCTATTCCACTGCAATTCCGTTCGTTGATCTTTAAGAGCAAGCCAAGCAGAGAAAGAGACAAAATCCAAGCTGGGAGGGAAATATTTTTTAATCTCCCCATGTTCTGTAGGGATGATGGGAGCTGGTCAGGCATATTTGGATGGTACAAGATTGCACTAGAAAATCGAAGCAAAAGGAAAAAATGAAATCTGATTCCCAAACAGCAATTCCATTAGAAAAAGAGGGCCTTTTAGTTTTGCAGGTAGTCCTCAACTTACGATTACAGCTGGGACCGGAATTGCCATCACTAAGCGAGGTGGTCATTAAGTGAGTCACGTCTGATTTTGCAACCATTTTGGCTGCGGTTGTTAAGTGAATCACATGGTCATTAAGTGAATCCGGCTTCCCCCCCTGACTTTGCTTGGGAAGGTTGCAAATGGCGATCACAGGACCCCAGGATGCCACAACCATTGCAAATACATGCCAGTTGCCAAGTGCCTGAACTTTGATCACATGACCGCAGGGATGCTGTGATGGTTGTAAGCGTGAGGACTGTCTGCCGTGGAGATCTCCTGATGTTGCTGTGTGGGATTTCAGTTATTGGAGCAGTGTTTCTCGACCTCGGCAACTTCAAGCTGTGTGGACTTCAACTCCCAGAATTCCCCAGCCAGCTTTGCTGTATTAGAGGAAAGAGGGCAGAGCGAATCCTGTCCCATTCCCTTCTGTCTCCAAATGGAAACTAGTTTCCACATTATGAGGATGTAACGCCCGATGTATACAAACCCTGGCTCACAGGAGAAGCAGGGCTGAAACGGGATTGGTGGACACATTTTCTACAAGCATCACCTGGAGCGCTTGTGGGATGCCTGGGCACACAGGACAACTGCCAAATGCTCAAATGGAGCAGAATTATGCCAGCTGCCGATAGAAGTGTCACATGGCTGCATAATCCTTCCAGGATGTTGCTAGAGAAGCCACCTCCGGAAAACCCTCCCTGTTACGTCCATACCAGACAGGAACCTGCCTGGCCCCAACCCTTCTAAAAAAAGAAATGGAGTTTTTGCCGAAACAAATGATGGTGCAACTTCATTCCGCTCAGGTTGATCCTACTGTTTAATCCCTGGCAGTGAAATACTCCAGTTCACACCTAGCTGGATCCATGGCAGGATCCTTTCATGCCCCCATCTGTCACCCTTTCTTTTTAGCAAAATAGAAATATCCATCTAGTTCCTGGTAAAATCAGGACACGTTTCCACCCAAGCGAGCATGAACCAGTCATGTCTGTGTGCTACTTTGGAATGAATGGCAATTTTGTTCTAAACACTCTTAGTGCAGGGTTTCTCAATCTTGACAACTTTAAGATGTGTGGACTTCAGCTCCCAGAATTCCCTCAGCCAGCCATGCTGGCTGGGGAATTCTGGGAGCTGAAGTCCACACATCTTCAAGCTGCCAAGGTTGAGAAACACTGCTCTACCCCAAATCACTGGTTTGGTGTCATCCCATACCACAGGGTTTGATGGTGGTGGCATGCATCTGTTGAATGCTTGTCCTACATGTTCAGAGCTGAGCCCTTGTTTTCTGAATTTGATTAACCTTGTCAAAGCATGGAATTTACATCATGTAGAAATAATTTATAGATTTGTATGGGATGCATGAAACTGAAGGAGGACTGGCTTAGATCCCCCCCCCCACCTCCCCAATCTCCTGGCCATTAGCTCGTATGTTTTACTTCTTTGCATTCATGAAACATGTTGGACCAAAGACCTGATCAACGGTCCAGATCAACAGTAGCTGGACAGTGCAAGTCCTTCTATCTACCTTTGGGTGAAACTGGTGATGGGAGAGCGGAGTCAATCAGTCCCTTTCCCACCCAAGTGAACACGGGGGAGAAAATATTTTACTCTGTTTACCGCAAGCAATCGGCAAAAGGCTGTGTTTATCGTTAGTGGAACCATTTCATCATCTTATTTCCCTGATAAGTATACGTTAGGGGAAATCAGACAAGCACGCAGGGAAAAATAAATCTCTCTTGGTTTCAAAATGTGCTGGCTGCAAGTGAAACAGGCATTTTTGGAAACGCTGAGTTGCAAAAGGTCTTCACCAGTTAGGGAAAAGAAGAGCAACATTATTTCAGTGCTTCCTGCAAATATATCCTTCCTCGGCCTACATCTTCTCAATATGTTGGGCAGCCTCCTGTACAGATAGTCCTCGTTCAGCAACCATTCGAAGTTACGACAGCGCTGAAGGAGTGGTACTTACGAGCGGTCCTTGTAGTAGGTGGCCCTGGCAAGTTTTTTTTAATGTATTAGAAACCCACAGAACCTTGTTGGCCAAAGACAGCAATGGAACAACAAATTATGTATGGGAGTCATACTCCAAAGAGCAGTGCTGGTGGTATCACTCTTAAATCTAAATATAGGGCTCACCAACATTAGGAACGTCACTGACACAGGGGTCCAGCAAAGCCAAGATGACATGAAGTGCACCATGATGTCATCATGCAGGTGGCATGGGTTGCGTAAGTGGCATCATTTGTGTCATGATGTCATCCTGCAAAATCCCATGACATCATGACACAATTGTGTCATGGTGCATGTGACGTCACTCTCCTCCCGCAGTGCCTGGGATCACTGGAATGAATTGCAGTTGGACTTCTCCAAGGATTTTCAGATTGTAAAGAAGGTTTCAAATTCTAGATGTTTTTGAGGAAAGGGAATTCTTTCCTAGAAAAGTTCTTTTTTTGTTCTTTTTGCCTTTTTCCCCTCTAACTTTTTGAACAAAAGATAAGAAGGGTTCTTTCTAGGGCAGTCAGAATCTTCTGCTGCGAAATTTATGTATGCTTAATGCATAACAAAAGTCTTCAGCCTTGCAAAAAACAAGAGCACATAAATTGTGATGTTCATCTAAGAAGGAGAAAAAAAAAATCTGGACTTTGTCCCAACAGGAGAAAAAAAAAGCAGGCTAATTTTAGAGCTTAAAAATAAAAGTAAGGCACCGTCTTTATTAAAAATGGAAAAGCTTTGCTCAGAATATTTCCATAACCCATTTTCTTTATACAGCTTCCATTAGAAACCAGTTTTAATGAAATTTTCCTTTGCTAAATTGGCAGCTGAAACAAGGTTATGAAGGGGAGAAGAACTTGGCTATTCAAACTGACTATAAAAAAAGAAATGCATGAAATAGTCTTTTTTTTTTAAAGGTTTCCTGAAATCTGAAGAAATGCAGAGCAAATGAAGGAGCAGGAATAGCCACTGGTCTCTGGCAGATAAGAAATGTGCTGGGTGGGGAGGGAGAAGGCACCTACGTTCCTTTTGATGACGAAGCAGCAAATTAGCTGATACTGAAGAGTTAACTTCCCATGTGCAAAGCTTCGGAGCTCATTCACATTGGCTAAGGCATTGTGCTATGTGCTGAGTTAGCCAGAGGGGGAGTTTAATTGTGATGTAATTTGTCAAAGAAGTTTTAATTCTCCCTTGTTCTTCAGTTGTTTTGCCCGCTGAAGCCCGAACAGGCTGTGCTCCTCTGCACTACGGGGAAATTCAAATTGCAGTCTGAAATGTGACTAGTTTGCAGCAAGGTCCTGAGTTTCAGTCCTATTAACTTTCCCTCAAACGATACAGGTACTTCTTACTTAACAACCATTCCTTTCATAATGGTTTGGACTTGCAACAGTGCTGGAAAAATGACTTACAACCGGTCCTCACACTTACGACTGACGCAGCATCCCCGCGGTCACATGATCGCAATTTGGGCACTTGGCAACCAGTTCGCATTTATGACCGTCGCAGCATCCCATGGTCACGTGATTGCCATTTTCGACCTTCCCAGCTGGCTTCTGGCAAGCAAACTCAATGGGGAACTGAGTGATTCGCTTAACAACCATGTGGCTCACTTAACACCTGCAGTGATTTGCTTAATAACCACCACAAACAAGCTCATAAAATCAGGCTGGATTAACTTAATGACTGCTTTGTTTAGCAACCAAAATTCCTCCAGCATCAAAAAGTTGAGACAGGCTGTTCTAATGTTTTCTTCCAACACCCCAATGGGTTATCTGGCACACCCCCTGATTGTTCTTGAAGTGGCATCTCCCCACCTTAGAGACCACTGATTATCTGAGAAAGTTCTTCATGGATGTCAGCCTGAAAACTGGATTCTGCCTCCTGAATGAACAGTGTCATTCATTGATTTCTTGCTGGCTATGGCATAGAGCAGAAGATGAGCAAGGTGGACCTCTGACCTAACTCACCAAATGGATTCTTAAGAGTAAGGAGGTGGTATAAGGTACTTCCAAAAGTGAATTTCAAAATCTTTTTTTATATATACATATATGTTGTTGTTTATTCATCCAGTTGCTTCTGACTCTTTGTGACTTCATGGACCAGCCCACGCCAGAGCTTCCTGTCGGTCGTCAACACCCCCAGCTCCCCCAGGGACGAGTCCGTCACCTCTAGAATGTCATCCGTCCACCTTGCCCTCTTCCTTTTGCCTTCCACTCTCCCCAGCATCAGCATCTTCTCCAGGGTGTCCTGTCTTCTCATTATGTGGCCAAAGTATTCTCAGGATTTTCCTCCAGCACCACAGTTCAAAACCATCTACCTTCCTTCGCTCAGCCTTCCTTATGGTCCAGCTCTTGCAGCCATATGTTACTACGGGGAACACCATTGCTTTAACTATGCGGACCTTTGTTGTCAGTGTGATGTCTCTGCTCTTCACTATTTGATCGAGATTGGTCATTGCTCTTCTCCCAAGGATTAAACATCTTCTGATTTCCTGACTGCAGTCAGCATCTGCAGTAATCTTTGCACCCAGAAATACAAAGTCTTTCACTGCTTCTACATTTTCTCCCTCTATTGCCAGTTGTCAATCAAGGTTGCCATAATCTTGTTTTTTTGAGGTTTAGCTGCAAGCCAGCTTTTGCACTTTCTTCTTTCACCTTCATCATAAGGTTCCTCAGTTCTCTTCGCTTTCAGCCATCAAAGTGGTATCATCTGCATATCTGAGATTGTTAATGTTTCTTCCAGCGATTTTAACCTCAGCCTTGGATTCCTCAAGCCCAGCTTGTTGCATGATGTGTTCTGCGTACAAGTTGAATAGGTAGGGTGAGAGTATACAGCCCTGCCGTACTCCTTTCCCAATCTTAAACCAGTCCGTTGTTCCGTGGTCTGTTCTTACTGTTGCTACTTGGTCGTTATACAGATTCTTCAGGAGGCAGACAAGATGACTTGGTATCCCCATACCGCTAAGAACTTGCCACAATTTGTTATGGTCCACACAGTCAAAGGCTTTAGAATAGTCAATAAAACAGAAATAGATGTTTTTCTGAAACTCCCTGGCTTTTTTCATTATCCAGTGGATATTGGCAATTGGTCCTTAGTTCCTCCGCCTTTTCTAAACCCAGCTTGTACATCTGGCAATTCTCGCTCCATGAACTGCTGAAGTCTACCTTGCAGGATCTTGAGCATTACCTTACTGGCATGTGAAATGAGTGCCACTGTTCGATAGTTTGAACGTTCTTTAGTGTTTCCCTTTTTTGGTATGGGGATATAAGTTGATTTTTTCCAGTCTGATGGCCATTCTTGTGTTTTCCAAATTTGCTGGCATATAGCATGCATTAACTTGACAGCATCATCTTGCAAGATTTTGAACAGTTCAGCTGGGATGCCGTCGTCTCCTGCTGCCTTGTTATTAGCAATGCTTCTTAAGGCCCACTCAACCTCACTCTTCAGGATGTCTGGCTCTAGCTCCCTGACCACACCGTCAAAGCTATCCCCGATATTGTTATCCTTCCTATACAGGTCTTCCGTATATTCTTGCCACCTTTTCTTGATCTCTTCTTCTTCTGTTAGGTCCTTGCCATCTTTGTTTTTGATCATACCTATTTTTGCCTGGAATTTACCTCCAATGTTTCTAATTTTCTGGAAGAGGTCTCTTGTCCTTCCTATTCTATTCTATTCTATTCTATTCTATTCTATTCTATTCTATTCTATTCTATTCTATTCTATTCTATTCTATTCTATTCTATTCTATTCTATTCTAATTTTGTTTCAGGCAATGCTTGTTTTGACAACCAAAGCACCATTTAAACAGTGGCAGAAGAACATAACTAAATTTGTATGGCAAGGGAAAAAACCATGAGTTAAATGTAAGGTGGTACAAGATGCAAAGGAAAGAGGAGGACTGGGTCTACCTGATTTGAAATTGCATTTTGCAGCTTGCTGTTTGGTTTGGATGGAAGGGTAGATACTGCTGAGAAGGACACGACCTGAGATTTGGGTGGCATGGATAGTTCTGGAACGATAAAGTCAAGGTTAACGTGGATTTTAAAAATCATTATCTTGGACGTGCCATATTGAAAATACGGAATAGACACAAACCCAGGTTGTGCCCAAAAACACCTTTGGGGCTCTCAGCACAAGAAGCATTTTATAGACGCGAAATAATAGGCAAACACAAATGGCTAACTTATTGTGAGATACTAGAATATTGTCAAAGGGAATGTAAAATAAAATCAAGAGAAGAACTGGTGGCAGAGGGATATATATATTTATTTATTGCATTTTATAATAATTGTAATGTGCCTGGTTTTATGAGATTTTAACATTTATGATCGTAGTTTGATTTTATTGTAAACCGCCCAGAGTCCCTCTCTTGGGGGAGATGGGCGGTAATTAAATTTGAATAATAGTAATAATATAGCTGCCAATGGTTCTCTTATTTACAGCTGTTAGAAAGATTTAAAGTAGACAAAAGAGTTTATGGTTTTGAACATTATAAGACTGAGTTTGAAATAGAATTGTGTACAAATGATGAACATGTAATTGCTAAAATGTATGAACTTTTATTGAAATTTGAAGCAGAAGAAGAACAAGTGAAAGAGTGCATGATAAAGTGGGCTAAAATTTTTATTATAATATATAGATGGAACAGTGAGAAAATATGAAAGGATTGAAATTTACATTTCTTAAAGAGCATTTTTTGAAGTGATGTACTGTTGGTATATGTCATCAGAGAAATTGTCTAGAATGTATAAAGGCACTTCAACTTTAACTGGGAAATGTGAAAAAGAAGAGACTTGTTATCATGTTTGGTGGATATGTTAAAAAGCTAGAAAAGTCTTGATTCAATTACATACACTGATTCGGAGGATTTTAAAGATTAGTATTCAATTGAGACCAGAGGTTTTTCTTTTGGGATTGATGGACAAACAGCTGGAAGGAAGTCATGGAGCTTTGTTTTCATACATGGTAACTGCAGCAAAATTATCGCATGCACAAAGGTGGAAAGATTCAGCACTACCCACAATGGAGGAAGAGTCGGTGAAGATGATGGAATGTGCTGAGATGGCCAGACTGACTTCCTTGATCAGAGAAAAGACAATATCGACGTTTGTCGCTGACTGGAAACCCCCCTATGGACTTTTTGCATGAAACAGACAAAAAAAATGAACAGATGGTTTATGGTTTCGATGATAAGACAGGATAGATTATAGAAAAAATTGAGTTATGTCGTAACCATAGAGCAAGAGGAAAATTTATAATTGTACTTATAACTGCCTTAAAGAAGATCGGAAGCCACTTCTCTGCATCCTTTTTCTTTCTTTTCTATTTTTCTTTTACTTTTCCCCCCTTTCTTGCACTTCTAGCTTTCTCTTTGATTTCTTTCTTTTTCTTTTCCTTATACTTACTTTATCTTCCCTTTAAAAAGTCTTTAATAAAAATTACATATACATATGTATATGTATATATAATTTATATACACATACATATATATATGTATGTATATATATGTATGTATGTATATATGTATACCTTCAGCAAAGGATCGTTACCTTGCGGTGGTGCTGGAGCTTGAGCACCTCAATGATGCCATGAGCTAAACCGTGAAGGGCCACCCAAGACGGGAAGGTCATGACAGAGAGGTCAGACTAAATGCGATCCCTGGGGAAGGTCATGGCAACCCACCCCAGTATTCTTGCCATGAAAACTCAGTGGAAGAAAGTACAAAAGCTGGCCTGCAGCTAAACCTCAAAAAGCCAAGATTATGGCAACCAGCCTGATAGATAACTGGGAAATAGAGGGAGAAAATGTAGAAGCAGTGAAAGACTTTGTATTTCTAGGTGCGAAGATTACTGCCAATGCTGACTGCAGTCAGGAAATCAGAAGACGCTTAATCCTTGGGAGAAGAGCAATGACCAATCTCGATCAAATAGGCAAGAGCAGAGACATCACACTGACAACAAAGGTCCGCATAGCTAAAGCAATGGTGTTCCCTGTAGTGACATATGGGAGAAGAGCAATGACAAAACGGCTGGTGGTGGTCCTCTTCTTCTCTTTCCTTCCACCTTTCCCAGCATGATGGACTTCTCAAAGGAGCTCGATCTTCACGTTGATTGACTGATTATGGTCCATCATGTCAGCGTTGACCCTTAGCGATCACACAGACAGACTTTCTCCATGATGATCTGTCCCCAACCTGGTCCTTCAGGTGTTCTAACGGTGCCCCCATCGCCACTATAACTGAGTCCATCCACCTTGCTGCTGTTCATCCTCTTCTTTTCTTTCCTTCCACCTTTCCCAGCATGATGGACTTCTCAAAGGAGCTCGATCTTCACGTTGATTGACTGATTATGGTCCATCATGCCAGCGTTGACCCTTAGCGATCACACAGACAGATTTTCTCCATGACGATCTGTCCCCAACCTGGTCCTTCAGGTTTTCCAGTGGGGTAAGATACCATCTCCAAGGCGTGACTGCAGGACTGACAGGCAAACTGTTAAACGCATAATACAAGAATGGAAGACCAGAGCCTACGACAGGAACTTTGCTGATTTCCTGATGGCAACTGATGCTGCAAAAGACTATATTTGTAACCTTAATGTTTGTTTTTAGTTATAATTGCCCTGTGACCCATGTATATTTTCTGTATACCTTTTTCTATTCCCAATTTTTTAATATAATGTATTTGTAATATGTATGATGTGCTGCCATACGATAAATGAACAAAATATAAACGGTGCACCCATTGCTACTGTAACTGAGTCCATCCGCCTTGCATCAGGTTGTCCTCTTCTTATTCATTCATTTATTTATTCATTTATTTATTCATTTATTCATTTATTTATTTTTCAGATTTCTATCGCGGCCCATCTCTCCCGAAAAGGGGACGCTGGGTGGCGACTTTCATTTTCCTTCCACCTTTCCCAGCATCAGAGCCTTCTCCAGAGAGCTGGGTCTTCATGTAATGTGTCCAAAGTAGGATCATTGGAGCCTGGTTATTGGTGCCTCCAGGGAGAACTCTGGGTTCTGTTCCATGATCCATTGGTTTGTTTTCTTGGCTGTTCTGAGGAGTCTTTGCCAGCCCCCAAATTCAAAGGTATCAATACTCTTCCTGTCCTGCTTCTTCAAAGTCCAACTTTTACTTCCATGGAGTGTCACAGGGAATACCACGGCTTGCGCAGTTCTGATCTTTGTAGGAAAAGAAAGATAAAAGCATATTTTTCTCCTTGAAGATATCTACTGCATGAGCTCATGTTAATTTGTTCTTCAATGCCTCCGTAATTCTTATTTCAGAGGCTCTGTTTGATGAGATAATCTTCAACTTCATCTTCGATTTTCTTTTTCTTTTTAAAATTTGCACTTTCTCGCACGTGGGTGCTTTGACAACAGCTGCAGATGTTTAGAGAGAAGAGAGGCAGAATTACCTCCAGGAATTGTTTGCTAAATGGGCTGAATATCAAGGAACCAAGAATGAAGTTGAAAATCCTCAATTTCTCAGACATTCCTTCCTGGCTTGAATTATGGCTCAAATTGTTTCATCATTTAGGATAATATGCACCATTTTCACTCAGTGGTAGGTGACACCAATGTCCACTGTATCAAACTAATCACTGTGCAGTACATGGCCCTTGGGGCCTCTGCTGAGGGGTCAAAAAAGTCAAGATGGCAGCCACAACTGTGGAATGGCTGCCATTTTGAAGGGCATGGCTTCAGTCGCAGGGATGTGGCTGCCATCTTGACTTTTTTGACCCCCCAGATGGCCATGCCTAGAGCAAATCTGGCTGGTCAGCTGTTCCAGTTGGTCAGTCCCCAAATCTCCACTTCTTCTACCCACGCACTAGGCAGGAAGAAAGAGGGAAAGCAGAGGCCACACCCACTTTGGGCTGGCCACACAGTTCGCTTTAGCTCCACCTACTTTGGGCTTCCAGACTCCTACTTTTCATCCCAGAAGAAATGCCAAATGGGGAGATTATTCTTTAAATATTGAACAAAGAGGAGGAGCAGCATGAATTCTTCTAAAGCAGTGTTTCTCAACCTTGGCAGCTTGAAGACGTGAGAACTTCACTTCCCAGGGGAATTCTGGGAGTTGAAGTCCACACACCTTCAAGCTGCCAAGGCTGAGAAACACTGCTCTAAAGGGATTCGTAAGTCTCAATAAAAGCTACTTTTATTGGGATTGGCTACACGAACAGAACCTTGCAAGTCGGATTGTGCTGGACTGCCTCCCCTCCTTATACTCCAGTGAATCAGGGGCGTGTCTGCCCGAGCCACTTCTGAATGTGATCTCGTTGCTCTGGACTTAAAAAGTGGTTCAGCTTCTATTGCCCAGAGAACATAGGGGCTCGCATACTGTATTTCTGTCCAAGTTGCTTTCACTACTGACTATATCAACTCAGGGCAGTGTACAAACACAATTCTCCCACCCCCTCTTTTCCCCACAGAAACAACCCTGTGAGGTGGGTCGGATTGAGAGGAAAGTACTGTCCCACAGTCACCCAGCTGGTTTTGATGCTGAAGGGAGGACTGGAACTCATGGTCTCCTGGTTTCTATCTTGGCACTTTAGCCACTACAGTACACCAGACTGGATCCCTGGTATCTCATCTCATCTCATCTCATCTCAATCATCTCATCCCATCCCATCCCATCCCATCCCATCTCAATCATCTCATCCCATCCCATCCCATCCCATCCCATCCCATCCCATCCCAACCCATCCCATCCCATCCCATCCCATCCCATCCCATCCCATCCCATCCCATCCCATCCCATCCCATCCCATCCCATCCCAATCATCTCATCTCATCTCATCTCATCTCATCTCATCTCATCTCATCTCATCTCATCTCATCTCATCTCATCTCAATCATCTCATCTAATCCCATCCCATCCCATCTCAATCATCTCATCTCATCTCATCTCAATCATCTCATCTCATCTCATCTCATCTCATCTCATCTCATCCCATCCCATCCCATCCCATCCCATCCCATCCCATCTCATCCCATCCCATCCCATCCCATCTCATCCCATCCCGTCCCATCTGATCTCAACTCATCTCATCTCATCTCATCTCATCTCAATCATCTCATTTCATCTCACCCCATCCCTTCCCATCTCATCTCAATCATCTCATCTAATCCCATCCCATCCCATCTCAATCATCTCATCTCATCTCATCTCATCTCAATCATCTCATCTCATCTCATCTCATCTCATCTCATCTCATCTCATCTCATCCCATCCCATCCCATCCCATCCCATCCCATCCCATCCCAACCCATCCCATCCCATCCCATCCCATCCCATCCCATCCCATCCCATCCCAATCATCTCATCTCATCTAATCCCATCCCATCCCATCTCAATCATCTCATCTCATCTCATCTCATCTCATCTCATCTCATCTCATCTCATCTCATCTCATCTCATCCCATCCCATCCCATCCCATCCCATCCCATCCCATCTCATCCCATCCCATCCCATCCCATCTCATCCCATCCCGTCCCATCTGATCTCAACTCATCTCATCTCATCTCATCTCAATCATCTCATTTCATCTCATCTCATCTCATCTCATCTCATCTCATCTCATCTCATCTCATCTCATCTCATCTCATCTCATCTCATCTCAATCATCTCATCTCATCTCATCCCATCCCATCCCATCCCATCCCATCTCATCCCATCCCATCCCATCCCATCCCATCCCATCCCGTCCCATCTGATCTCAACTCATCTCATCTCATCTCATCTCATCTCATCTCAATCATCTCATCTCATCTCATCTCATCTCATCTCATCTCATCTCATCTCATCTCATCTCATCTCATCCCATCCCATCCCATCCCATCCCATCCCATCCCATCCCAACCCATCCCATCCCAACCCATCCCATCCCATCCCATCCCATCCCATCCCATCCCATCTGATCTCAACTCATCTCATCTCATCTCATCTCATCTCATCTCATCTCATCTCATCTCATCTCATCTCATCTCATCTCAATCATCTCATCTCATCTCATCCCATCCCATCCCATCCCATCCCATCTCATCCCATCCCATCCCATCCCATCTCATCCCATCCCGTCCCATCTGATCTCAACTCATCTCATCTCATCTCATCTCATCTCATCTCAATCATCTCATCTCATCTCATCTCATCTCATCTCATCTCATCTCATCTCATCTCATCTCATCTCAATCATCTCATCTCATCTCATCTCATCCCATCCCATCCCATCCCATCCCATCCAACCCATCCCATCCCAACCCATCCCATCCCATCCCATCCCATCCCATCCCATCCCATCCCATCCCATCCCGTCCCATCTGATCTCAACTCATCTCATCTCATCTCATCTCATCTCAATCATCTCATCTCATCTCATCTCATCTCATCTCATCTCATCTCATCTCATCTCATCTCATCTCATCTCAATCATCTCATCTCATCTCATCCCATCCCATCCCATCCCATCCCAACCCATCCCATCCCAACCCATCCCATCCCATCCCATCCCATCCCATCCCATCCCATCCCATCCCATCCCATCCCATCCCGTCCCATCTGATCTCAACTCATCTCATCTCATCTCATCTCATCTCAATCATCTCATCTCATCTCATCTCATCTCATCTCATCTCATCTCATCTCATCTCATCTCATCTCATCTCATCCCATCCCATCCCATCCCATCCCATCCCATCCCAACCCATCCCATCCCAACCCATCCCATCCCATCCCATCCCATCCCATCCCATCCCATCCCATCCCATCCCATCCCATCCCAATCATCTCATCTCATCTAATCCCATCCCATCCCATCTCAATCATCTCATCTCATCTCATCTCATCTCATCTCATCTCATCCCGTCCTGTCCCATCCCATCCCAACCCATCCCATCCCATCCCATCCCATCCCATCCCATCCCATCCCATCCCAATCATCTCATCTCATCTAATCCCATCCCATCCCATCTCAATCATCTCATCTCATCTCATCTCAATCATCTCATCTCATCTCATCTCATCTCATCTCATCTCATCTCATCTCATCTCATCCCATCCCATCCCATCCCATCCCATCCCATCCCATCCCAACCCATCCCATCCCATCCAATCCCATCCCATCCCATCCCATCCCATCCCATCTCATCCCATCCCATCCCATCCCATCCCATCTCATCCCATCCCGTCCCATCTGATCTCAACTCATCTCATCTCATCTCATCTCAATCATCTCATCCCATCTCATCCCATCCCTTCCCATCTCATCTCAATCATCTCATCTCATCTCATCTCATCTCATCTCATCTCATCTCATCTCATCTCATCTCATCTCATCTCATCTCATCCCATCCCATCCCATCCCATCCCATCCCATCCCAATCATCTCATTTCAATCATCTCATCTCATCTCATCTCATCTCAATCATCCCATCCCATCCCATCCCATCCCATCCCATCCCATCCCATCCCATCTCAATCATCTCATCTCATCGCATCTCATCTCATCTCATCTCATCTCATCTCATCTCATCTCATCTCATCTCATCTCATCTCATCTCATCTCATCTCATCTCAACTCAATCATCTCATCTCATCTCATCTCATCTCAATCATCTCATCTCAATCATCTCATCTCATCTCATCTCATCTCATCTCATCTCATCTCATCTCAATCATCTCATCTCATCTCATCTCATCTCATCTCATCTCATCTCATCTCATCTCATCTCAATCATCTCATCTCTTCTCCTCCCATCCCATCCCATCCCATCCCATCCCATCCCAATCATCTCATCTCATCTCATCTCATCTCATCTCATCTCATCTCATCTCATCTCATCTCAATCATCTCATCTCTTCTCCTCCCATCCCATCCCATCCCATCCCAATCATCTCATCTCATCTCATCTCAACTCAATCATCTCATCTCATCTCATCTCATCTCATCTCATCTCATCTCATCTCAATCATCTCATCTCATCTCATCTCATCTCATCTCATCTCATCTCATCTCATCTCATCTCATCTCAACTCAATCATCTCATCTCATCTCATCTCATCTCAATCATCTCATCTCATCTCATCTATCTCATCTCATCTCATCTCATCTCATCTCATCTCAATCATCTCATCTCTTCTCCTCCCATCCCATCCCATCCCATCCCATCCCATCCCAATCATCTCATCTCATCTCATCTCATCTCATCTCATCCCATCCCATCCAATCATCTCATTTCAATCATTGTCATGCGCTGCCTACCTCTGAATAACACTCAGACACTGGTTCGCGGATCAGGCTCTGGTTTATTTGCAGGGCAGGTACAGCGTTGGTAGAAAAAAGCTGAGAGTGACAGGAGCGCGCCGGTGCGGGGTTTAAATACCCCGCGCCGGTCAGCGCCCCCTCGCTCACGGTCACGTCACTCCCCTTTGTCCAATACGTTGCCCTGCCGGTGGGTGAGGGTTTCCGGGATCGCCCATCATCAGGTTTCCCATTCCTCTGCTGATTGCTTTCAGCTGGGCGATCCCCGTTGTATTGCCGCTGATGGCTTGGGTGTGCTCCGTGATCCGTTTAGCTATTGTTTGTTAGCCGTTAGTCGTTGTGGGTTGATGGCTACTTATCTTGTACCCCTTCACCTATTTCCTTGCCCATTGTCATGTGTGCCATTGCGCTGATGACTTTAGCTCAACGGCCACTCATGACATACTGCCCCCTTTTCGAATAGTGTTCCCCCCCCAGTTTTCTGGGTTTTCCCCGTGGAGCTGTCAAAACGCGACATTTTTTTTTTTTTTTCCTTCAAAGTTCCGCCGGAGTAGTTGTCGCCCCTCCCTTTGCTTTCCCAGGGTGTGTCCATGGTGCGCATGCTCGGGTCCTGACCTGGCGTGCGCATGCTCAGCCACACCCTGTTTGTTTGGCTCAGTTCGGCGAGGAGAGAGGGCGTGGCTGGTCGGGTGCTTCTCAGCTCCAGGTAGGGCCCTTCTTTTTTCTTATTTAAAGTGCGTCGCCTTTGTTGTGTCTCCTGGGCGTTGCCCCCAGGTTGCCTGTTGACTTGCTTGCCACTCCCCCGCGGCCGGGGGGCGGGGGGGAGGGTGCTGGCGAACGTTTGTCACCACCCCGTGGGCCCGGGGCGGGGGGAGTGAGTCCCGGGGGGGGGGAGGTCCACCCAAGTCGCGGGCTTGGGGGGGCCCTTTCCCTTGGGGCACGGGAGGCGGGGGGGGGGGGGCCTGCGGGGGGGGGGGTTTGGTTTTGCTGACCTTGGTTGCGGTTTGTCGGGGTATGCCCGGTGAAATGCTCTGGTCAGGTCAGGCGCGTTAACGTTGTGCGCCCCCACCCATTCCGGGTGGGGGAAGTGTTTCCACCTGACCAGATAGTGTAGAGTTCCTCGTTGCTTGCGGGAGTCGAGAATGTCCCTTATCTCGAAGTGGTGTTGCCCGTCGATCATCACCGGTGCGGGCTGTGGCGTGCTTGGGTGCATCGGGAGGTGGTTGCCGGTTTCAGGAGGCTGGTGTGGAACACCGGGTGGAGTCTCCGGAGGTTGTGTGGCAGGTCCAAGCGTATTGCTACCGGGTTCACTATTTGCGTGACTCGGAACAGCCGATGTACTTAGGCCCCAGTTTTTCGAGGGTTGGGTTGACTTTAGAACTTGGTGGATAGATAGGCCATATCCCCCGCCTGGAACGTCGGTTGTTGGCGCTGGTGCTTGTCGGCCTGCTCTTTGTAGGCTGCCTGTGCATCCTTCAGTGCCGCCGTGATTACTGGCCATGCTTCCGCGATCTTCCGTCCCCCAGTCGCTAGCGTCCACCTGGGGTTCCGGGGGTTGAGGTAGCTCCGGTATGGGGACGAAGTCGCGCCCCGAGACTACTTCGAACGGAGTTTTCCCCGTGCTCGTGTGGACGGCGTTGTTGTATGCGACTTCGGCGAACGGGAGCAGTTCAGCCCAGTCGTCTTGGTGGTAGTTAGTATATGATCGTATGAATTGCTCTAAGGTGGCATTAAGAACCTCAGTGGCTCCGTCCGTCTGAGGGTGCCAAGCCGTAGATAGGGCCTGTTGGGTCCCCGTCAGCTTCAGGAAGGCCCGCCAGAATTTGGAGGTGAACTGTGTGCCCCTGTCCGGTCACCACACGTGCGGGACATCCGTGTAGCCTGTACACGTGGATGAGGAAGAGTTTGGCTAGCTGTTGTGAGGATGGGACCGACGTGCAGGGGAGGAAGTGGGCCTGCTTTGAGAAGTAGTCCTTCACCACCCAAATGGCCGTTTTCTTCTGCTGGGTGGGAGGTCCACTATAAAGTCCATAGAGATTTCCTCCCATGGGCGGGAGGGTTCTGCCACCCGTTGCAATAGCCCCCGCGGGTTTGCCTGGTGCCCGTTTGGCCCTAGCGCACGTTGGGCAGGACGCCACGTAGGTTTTTACGTCTCGCCTGAGCGCGGGCCACCAGAATTGACGCCGTGTTAGGTGTAGGGTCTTGAGGAACCCAAAGTGTCCCGCTTGCTTGGCGTCGTGTGACCTATGCAAGATCGCCTGGCGTTGCGAGTCCGGGACGTAGATTCTGCCTCTCCCCCCCATGCCAGGTCTTGTGCCATCGTTACCTTGTCGGGGTTTGCCAGGAACCAGGGGTCGGTTTTTGAGGGCGGCGGCGAGGTCGTCCGTGCGCATTCCCCCTGGTAGTTGCGGTTGGCTTCTTTCAGTCGCCGGTTGTCCTGCCGTCGGCTGCGCCGTAGAGTCGAGCTGCCTCCGTGCGCCGCTTCGGGTGGTCACGGCCATCCCCAGTTGCGAGGCGGATAGGACCGTCCCAATGGTGTCTGGGGCGGGCTCTCGTCTTGGGGCAGTCGGGAGAGGGCGTCGGCCAGGAAGTTCTTTTTGCCCGGCAATGAACTTCAGCTGGAAATTAAAGCGGCTGAAGAATTGGGCCCATCGGACCTGTTTTGGGGCTAAGGCGTCTAGGCGTTCGTAGGGCCTCGAGGTTCCGGGGTCAGTCCAGACCTCGGAATGGTTGGGTGGCTCCCTCGAGTAGGTGTCGCCATGTCTCTAGTGCCGATTTCACCGCGAAGGCTTCTTTCTCCCAGACGTGCCATCGCCTCTCTGTCTCGGAGAACTTCCTTGACAGGTAGGCGCATGGTTTCAGGAGGTCCCGTGGGGTCTTTCTGTAGCAGGATGGCTCCCAGGGAGAAGTCTGAGGCGTCGGCTTGGACCACGAACGGCCGTTCTGGGTCCGGGTGCGCGAGGATTGGCTCCGTAGTGAACAGCGCTTTCAGCTTGTTGATGCGGTCTGGCACGCGGGAGTCCAATTCAGCACTGTGCCTGGGTTCTTGGCGCGTCTGGTGTCCCCCACCCCTTTGGTTTTGAGGAGGTCCGTTAAGGGGAGGGCTATCTCAGCGAACCCCCGGGCGAATGACCTGTAAAAATTCGCGAATCGAGGGAAGCTCTGTAGTTGCCGTCTGTTGCGGGGCCGCTCCCAGTTTAGCACCGCTTTCGACTTTTGCGGGGTCCATTTCGATGCCGTCCCCGGAGATTCGGTACCCCAGATAGTCTAGGCGCTCTTTGTGAAACTCGCACTTTGTAGGCTTGGCATAGAGCTGCGCCCTTCTGAGCTTGTCGTGGACTTGCCTGACTAGGGTTACATGTTCCTCGTGCGTTTTTGAGTAAATAAGGACGTCGTCAGATGTAGACCAGGACCCCTTTGAACAGATGTTCATGCAGTACCTCATTGATGAGCTGCATGAACACCCCAGGGGCCCCCGCGAGTCCCGAAGGGCAGTACTTTGTACTGGGAAAGCGCCTAGGGGGCAGTTGAACGCCATCTTCCATTCGTCCCCCTCCCTGATTCGGATGCGATAGTACGCCTCGCGAAGGTCCAATTTGGAAAAGACTTTGCCCGTGGACAGGTGGGCGAGCATGTCCTTCACCAGGGGTAAGGGGTATTTGTTGGACAGGGAAGCCGCGTTTAGGCCCCGGTAGTCGGTGCAGAGCCGTAGGTCCCGTCTTTCTTCTCCCGGGAATAAGACGGGGGCTCCGACGGTGAGCATGAATCCCCTGTCTATGAATCCCCTGTCTAGGTTTTTATCGATGAACTCCCGGAGGGTTGCCATCTCCTTCGGGGTCATCGAATAGATCTTTGGTCTAGGTAAGGGGACGTCGGGCAGTAGGTCGATCCGGCAATCCGTCTTGCGGTGGGGGGGTAGTTGGTCAGCTTCTGCCTCTCCGAAGACCCTCGGAGAAGTCGGCGTATTGTTCTGGTAGGTCTGCTGTGGTAGCGGCGTTGTCTTGTGTGGTCGCCTCCGCTCGTCCTACCGTGGGTTGGTTCTGCCTGCTGGAACTGGTGCTCTATACTCGCCGTCGCCGAATGTGAAGGTGCGGGTCTCCCAGTTGATCCGCGGGTTGTTTTGTCGCGAGCCATGCATCCCCAGGACTGCAATTGGGCCGTCCGATGTGCGTGACTACGAACGATGTGCGCTCGGTGTGAGTGCCCATTTGCAGGGTGACCGGCTCGTTGTAGCGTGGCTGGTTTCCCTCCCGCTGTAGAGCCGTCCAGCTGGTGGAATGCCAGCGGCGTGGGGAGGGGGAAGCAGCGGAGGTCGAGTTTGGCGACTAGGTCGGGGTGGATGAGGTTTTTTGAGCACCCAGAGTCCACTAGTGCCGCGGCCGTGGTGGCTCCGTTGCGGCAGAGAGTTAATTGCTGACAATATTACGGGGCTTTCGTCGTTTCGTTGAGGTGGTCCGCGCTGCTGTCCCACCGCCTGCCTCGCCACGCGTTTCAGGGCAAGCGGGGAGCATTTCCCGCCGGCTGGTCGGGGTCTGCATTGTCCTCTTCCCCCAGTAAGCATCCCAGCCCTCTTCTGGTGTCGCTGTGGCCACGGTCATTCGGCGGTGAGGGGGCGGCCCCGGGTTGGGTGGTTTGGGGCTAATTTTCGGAGTGGGTTTGGGCGCGCTGGTCGGCGGTCAGGTTGGCGAAGCAATCCACCGTCTCTGTGCCCTAATTGCCACACCTCCCGCAGCGGCTCACGGTTGAACTTCTTTTTTGGGTATATGGGGCCGGCCATCCCACCCCCGTGTGGTGCGGGTACCTTTTTCCCGGCATAGTTTGTGTCTTCCGTGGTTGTCATGAGGAAGGTGCGGTGCGCATGTTCGGCTTTCCCCGCGAGGTGGATCCACCCGTGGTAACGTTTCTGGGTCGTCGCGGGTAGAGGGCCCATTGGAGAACGTCGCGGTTGAGCCCCCTTTGAACATTTCCAGCAGGGTGGTCTCGGACCAGTCGCTGACCTTCCCCGCGAGGGCTTTGAACTCCAGGGCGTAGTCAGGGGACCGTGGCGTGTGCCCTGTTTAGTCTTTGGAGTGCGCTTTTCGCCCTTACTTTGCTAGGGGGTCTTCGAAGTAGTTTTTCATCTCATTGATGAAAGCAGGGAAGGTGGCGAGGGCGGGGGAGCTGGACTCGTACAGTTGGACGTACCAGTCCGCCGCCCTGTCTTGGAGTTGATCGCCACGGCGGCGATCTTGTCGGCCTCGGAGTCATAGGAGTGTCACGTGCCTCCCCATGAACTCCCTAGCGTTGGTCACGAAAAACGAGAGTTTTGTGGGGGTGTTCCCATCGAAGAAGATGGGGAAGTCCTTTGGGGCCCCGGGCGTTTTGTGCGGTCCCGCCTCTCGCTTCCCGGGGTGTGGTGTCGGCCGCCTGTGCCGTCTGCTGACCCTCCGCTGGCCCGTGTGGGTTCGGTGCTTCGCTCGGGGTGTGGGCCTGTGCGGGGACGTCGTTGGGTGGCGCAGGGGGCATAAGCGACTGGAGCATGGTCCGGAGTTCGTCAGTTGAGCCCGCATGGCCACGAGTTCAGCTCGTGCCTCCTCGTCCACAGCCCGCGCTGCCGCTGGGGCCGGTTCCGTTGGCGCGTCCTCGGGGTGGGTTGCCGGCGGGGGTTCATCGTCCCTCTGCCGCGGGTCCGCTTCCTCCGCCGTCTGCTGGGTGTCTCCGTCCTCCTCCTCCGTGTTGACCGCCGTTGGGCTGTCGCTCCACGCCCGTTGCTGGGGTGCGATGTGGGGCGCGGGGTCCTCCGCTGGTTTCGGAAGTCGTGTGTGCTGCTCCCTCCCGCGGTCGGGTTGCCTCCGTCGCCATCTCCCCTTGGGGTTGGAGCTGAGGCTCGGGTCGGGTGGGGTGGGCGTCCATGGCTCGGGAGTCCACGGTGCCTCTGGCCTTGGTCGGTCCTCCTCTGTCTCTTGCCGCGCGGCTCGCCCTCCTTGCCGTGCCGCTCCGGCCTCATCTTGCTGGTCTTCTCGCCGTCTACTCCTCCCGCGGCTCGTTGTCATCCGGTGGGGCTCGGCGAGGCTGAGTTTATGACTCTCAGCTTTATGTCATGCGCTGCCTACCTCTGAATAACACTCAGACACTGGTTCGCGGATCAGGCTCTGGTTTATTTGCAGGGCAGGTACAGCGTTGGTAGAAAAAGCTGAGAGTGACAGGAGCGCGCCGGTGCGGGTTTAAATACCCCGCGCCGGTCAGCGCCCCCTCGCTCATGGTCACGTCACCCCCCTTTTGTCCAATACGTTGCCCTGCCGGTGGGTGAGGGTTTCCGGGATCGCCCATCATCAGATTTCCCATTCCTCTGCTGATTGCTTTCAAGCTGGGCGATCCCCGTTGTATTGCCGCTGATGGCTTGGGTGTGCTCCGTGATCCATTTAGCTATTGTTTGTTGGCCGTTAGTCGTTGTGGGTTGATGGCTACTTATCTTGTACCCCTTCACCTATTTCCTTGCCATTGTCATGAGTGCCATTGCGCTGATGACTTAGCTCAACGGCACTCATGACAATCATCTCATCTCATCTCATCTCATCTCATCTCATCTCAATCATCTCATCTCATCCCATCCCATCCCATCCCATCCCATCCCCAATCATCTCATTTCAATTCATCTCATCTCATCTCATCATCTCATCTCATCTCATCTCATCTCATCTCATCTCATCCTCTCATCTCATCTCATCCCATCCCATCCCATCCCATCCCATCCCATCCCATCCCATCCCAATCATCTCATTTCAATCATCTCATCTCATCTCATCTCATCTCATCTCATCTCATCTCAATCATCTCATCCCATCCCATCCATCCCATCCCATCCCATCCCATCTCAATATCTCATCTCATCGCATCTCATCTCATCTCAACTCAATCATCTCTTCTCATCTCAATCATCTCATCTCAATCATCTCCATCCCATCCCATCCCATCCATCCCATCCCATCCCATCCCATCCATCCCATCCCATCCCATCCCATCCCATCTCATCCCATCTCATCTCATCTCATCCCATCCCATCTCATCTCATCTCATCTCATCTCATCTCATCTCATCCCATCCCATATCATCCCATCCCATCCCATCCCATCCCATCCCATCCCATCCCATCCCATCCCATCCCATCTCATCCCATCTCATCTCATCTCATCTCATTTCATATCTCATCTCATCTCAATCATCTCATCCCATCCCATCCCAATCATCTCATCTCAATCATCTCATCTCATCTCATCTCATCTCAACTCAATCATCTCATCTCATCTCATCTCATCTCATCTCATCTCATCTCAACTCAATCATCTCATCTCATCTCATCTCATCTCATCTCAATCATCTCATCCCATCCATCCCATCCCATCCCATCCGATCTCAATGATCGCATCTCATCGCATCGCATCTCATCTCATCTCATCTCATCTCATCTCATCTCATCTCATCTCATCTCATCTCATCTA